>NC_090177.1:19033449-19118449 GCF_024679245.1 Pseudorasbora parva
TCCATAGTGTGGAAAATATATATATATATATGAAAGTCAATAGTGTTTGGTTACAAACTGTTCAGCAGAAGAAAGACATTCATACAGGTTTGGAACAACTTGAGAATGAGTAAATGATGACAGAATTTTCATTTTTAGGTGAACTATCCCTTTAATTATATAGTAAGTACATGTTGTTAATTAATATCCCTCAGTACATATTTATAATAATAAATAAACTGTAACCGTTTAAGTTTACTGTAAGCAAAAAAACAAAACATGATTTAAAAAATATTTTATACTAAATGTATATTTTACAAAATAATTTGGATTCTAACATTGCTAGAAAATCAAAGCCATATGTCAAACCAAGTCAGGGTCCAAATTTGAAGTTAACAAAACAAACATTTCTGTGGTAACACAAGATGCACAGGAGGAAATTGAGTTTTTAATCTTTTAAATGATACCTAATTTATGATGATTGCCCAAATATGTGATTGGGAAAAAGGCAATAAAAAAGTGACAGTTATCAGGCTAAATTAATATAGTTCAATGAAAAATGAAACTCATTCTTTGTCTCACCCTGATGATGTTTTGAAACCTTTGTTGCGTCCGAAAACCGAATACCTCCCTGTTATAGTAAAACTGTTTTTTATATAGAAAACAGTTCATATACAGAGAAGTATGTCCGAATACATAGTATTTGAAAAATAGTAGGTGAAAAGTCCCAAACAGAATTCTAAAGTACAATCGATGGACAATATACTATCCCATGAGGCCACGGGAGGGGATTTATGAATGGCAGTGAAGCGATTGCAACAGATACTAGTAGGTCACATGACTGTAACAACATGGTGGATTTAGTACATTTAAATTTAAAATTAAATCTAAATTTCATTCATACTACTGCATTTCATGTTAGAACATGCTTTTTTAACACTAGCTAAGTAAATTCAAATGTAGTACCTACTCAACAGTATGTAGATCTCAGATGCAGTGCATGACTCTCTTTTGTGTAAAAAGGAGATATATTAAAGAATGTTTATGCTGCTATTTTACAAAATACTACAAAAGCATATAGTGAATGTAAAACCACAGAGGAATTAAGGGAAGTCTATCCTTTTTAGAGCTTTACACTCACTATATGCTTTTGTAGTATTTTGTAAAATCCATTTTTGGGTGAACTGTCCCTTTAAGGTGTAATTGAGGGGCAATATGTGCAAACACAGATTTGAAATGACATGTGGATGAGTAAATCGTGACAGAATTTTCATTTCGAAAGCGCGCAAAGGCACCATAGATCTTTGAGGTGAAAGGTCAAGGTAATATCTGACCTCCCCTTGCAGGCAGAGGAGAGGATGGAGAGGGAGCGACAAGAGAAGCTGATGAGAGAGGGAGAGGAGCTGGCAGAGGTACAGTACACAGTGACCTCTGACCTCCTCACAGAGCGACCAGAGGCTGCAAAGAGAATAACAGAATCCTCAGCAAAGGGTCCACGAGTCCTGACCGACCGCTGGAAGGGCATGACCCCACAGCAGATCGGTGATATCCACAGAAAGAGAGAGGAACAGTGCTTTGAGAAAGAGGTTAAGATCCTGCACTCGACATGTGCCGTTTGAGCGTGCATTTATAGTCATCATAAAAGTAATCCGCTTTTCTCTTTTTCCAATGTCAACAGAGGCTGAGAGAGATGGAGAGGCGGAGAGATCTGGCCTGGGATTACCATCTGAGAGAGCAGGCCAGACAGCAGGAGAGAGACGAGACAAGAGACAAGGAGCTGCAGAGAGAGAGGAGAGTTCAGCTCGATAGATACAATCAACAGCTGGCACGAGAGCAGCAAGCGCAGTGAGTGCCACATTCACAACAACACATAAACAACACAGCAGCACACAAGCAGAATGCATACAACTGGAAATTAAACCATCAAGACAAGTAAAGTCAACATAAAATGTTTCAGGTGCACAATTCAACTGTGTATTCTTTAATCTAAATGAAACAACTTGCTCCTCTCTCACACCTTGTGATGTCAGCTAGACCACAAATGAGCTACAGTAATAGTCAAATAACTATTTTAGGCTACTGTAGTTGGTAATGCAGTATTTCCTATATATTGTAATGCCAATAATTGCATCACTTTTCACTATCAAAAGTTCCATCTTTAATTTTTTCTTGTTGAATATTCGGCTACACTTTATTTTGTACAGTACATGCACTTGTATTTACCTAAGAAAGTACTGGTTAATATAATGTAATAACTACATGGGTTAAGCTTAGGTTTAGTACCTATTATTAACCAGTCATTGTAATTGCTATAATAATTTATTAGTATGTACATGCAGAACAGGACTGTAAAATGAAGTGCAACTGAATATTCCAATTGACTTGGATATATGCACTACTGTTCAAAATTTTGTTATCAGTAAGATTTTAAGTTATTAAGAAGCTGTGTTTTATTAAGTTTATTAAGTTAATACTTAATTTAGCTAAATGCATTAAATTGATCAAAGGTGACAGTAGAGACTTTTAAATGGTTATAAAATATTTGCATTACTTATTTTGAACTTGAAAATAATCATGAAAACTTCATGGTTTTCACAAAAATATTTACTGTTTTAAATATTAATAATAAATAGCACTGTCAAATCGATTAATCACGATTAATCATATCCACAATAAAGGTTTGTGTTTACATAATTATGTGTTTGCTGTGTATAATTATGTATAAATACACACACACACACATGCATGTATATATTTTATATATATATATATATAAAATATATGATATAAAAATGTATACAGTATATACATGCAAATATATACTGTATATGCAAATATATACTGTATATACAAATTTCTTAAATATATACATGTGTGTATTTATATATGCATACACAGTACACACACATATATTATGTAAACAAACTTTGATGTGATTAATTTGACAGCACTAATAATAAGAAATGATTATTGAGCACCAAATGAGCATATGAAATGATTTCTGAAGGATCATGTGTCACTGCAGACTAGAGTAAATTATACAAACAATAATAACATTTAAATATAATTTAAATAAATAATGAATATAATTAATTTAAATATAATAATTTACATACAATATAATAGAAATTAGAATAATAATTCATAATATTTCTTATATTAGGATCAAATAAATCCAGCCTTGGAGACTATAATACTTCTTTATAAAAAACAAAAACTGTACTGTCTTCAGACTTTTGAAGTAAAAAAGTGAGTTCCTAATAAAAAATGCTAAATATAAATTCCAAGTAAATCCCAAATGTAATAATTGCTAGTTGCGAAAATAGAAATTCATGGATGTTTAGAAAAAAATCTTGTTCTTGTTTTTCAGCCAACACTACCTGGACAGGCAGCTGTATACAAACCGTCCCACAGGGCAGTACTTCACCCAGTTCAGCTCAAGCTCTCGATAAAGCAGCGTCCCGTTCTATCCTTCTCCTGCAATAAAGTGCTTCTGGGCTTCAAAGCATTGTGTACTTTCGACATTCATAAATTCAACTTGTATAGATACCATTCCTGACATAAGTTCCTCATGAAATGTTATATAGTGATGTATTTTGACATAAACAAACAACTGTAGATGATTCTATTGAGTTTATTTAAGAAGTATTAACTTGCACTGGCTGATTGGTGATGCAGATACAATAGCAAAATCCAGTTCATATCTAGTCAGCGTAGCCCACCCTTCCTGACCCCATCAGTTCACAAACACCACAGGGGAATGTGACCAATACAGCCTCATTCATCTGGTCCTTCATTTATTTTCACATCATATGCAGTAACAAACAGAACATACAAGAGGAATAAGAGACTATTATGTCAAGCTTATTTATGCATTAAGCCTACAGTTTAAGATGCATTATGAGCTTGAATGCGTACATTTGACAAGTAACAGAAACGGCAACGTTTGTCCGCTAGTCAAGCTTTAAATGGTGCCCTCCCACCCAGTTTTACTTGCAGTAGCAGAGGGCAGTATAGTGGATATCTGAGAGTCGATCCACCTCAATACACAGTCAAGACACTGACAAAATACGCAAGTCGTCTAGCAGCAGTTTAGTTGAATATTGAGTTGAATATAATTTGCATCACTTCCCCCTCCTGTAAGAAAATAGATCTCTTAAGAGACTTTTGTCCTGAGTGTGTCTGTACAGCTTTTGTGAGGGAGGCAAACACAGATCGGGCAGTCCGGCCCCCACAGCTATCCCAGCATGCTGGGAATCACTGCAAAAACCCGCAGCAAGACAGTGGTCTCAAAGATCTGAGTCAGCATGCTTCTATTGCTCCCTGGAAGTGTGTGTGTGAGTGTGTGTGTGTGCAGTGTGCAAAATAAGATGACTGCGTCCTTATTCTCGCACCGCCTCTGCAGCGCTAGATTCTAATCAGATATGCACAATACTGCCATTCTTCAGCACTCGGGAAACTATAAGCGCAATCATGTTTTGCCGGTTGCTTCAATTAGCTTTTTTTTGTCTCTTTTATCCAATCAGCTTTTTTAGAACCTGCAACATTTATTTATCAAAGGACTTTTTTTGTATTTTTTTTTTAAAACTATGCACTACTCATCTACCACACTCAAATCACAACTAACAAGTTACTTTAAAGTTAAAAAAAGTTACAAAACAAATTTCAAAACCTAAAACAGAATCAACAAGACACGTAGTTTTCAACGTCATAACAAACAATCTTTTGGGCTATATTTACATTCATCTGGAAAGTAAGAGTTTTTTCCCCTGTGCCCCTCTCTTGAGAAATACCAGATGTGCCATAGATTCTCTCAGTGCTATATTCTGCTATATTTGTTTACCAAACATCAAATCAAATGAACCAAAAAGCAGAAAAGGGAACAAATGCTATTTGGTATACTGGTATGGAACAATTCCCACCCAAACAAAGCATACATTCTGTGTAATAAGACACAAGCCAATACATGATTGCATTTTACCTAACCAAACTAAACTGCGTGTGTGACGTACTCTCTCACAACCCTATCTAACTCAATACGACCTCACAACTACGCACCTTACGTGTGTATTCTTATGGCTTTACACCAACAGGACTGCAAGAGAGAATCGATCAATACAGTTTAATACAGTGCAAAAAAAAAAACAAGATATAAAAACAGACACATACAGAGGGAGAAATAAACATGAGAGATGGCGGTGAGCATGTTGTCGTAGGCAGGCACAGGAACCGATGGAGATGATAGAGATTATAATACTGTATTTGGCTAAATTGATAGATGCTTATATGTACAGCTTGCTATAAACGATCTTATGTCGTAGAGTCATTGCATCTCATGTATTTACACTACAGAATTCTATAATTGTAACTGCGGGAATGCCGATATGTATCTTCTATTGAATCATGATAATATTACAAAAAATCAGCGTATGGATGACTTAAAGGTGCCATAAGCAAATTTTATGGAATGAAAAAAAAGGAGTGCCGTGAATTGGTTCTATCCATCTGCAGTTGATTGTAAGAAAGGGATGGGGTTTAGGCGGACTAAAAGACTGTTGTTTCATCGGAAGATATAAATTTAAAAAAAAGAAACATGCATGTATAAATCATTCACAATAAGGATCAGTAAAATGCATAATGAAAATAGATGGGTTAATTTCCCTTTCTTTCCGACTTTAAGAGCCAGAGAGAAATTGGGCACCGTTCAAACATCCACTATAACACATTTTTTGAGAGTTTGCAAAAAATGATTCCGTCAGAATACATTGTGAACTTTGATGGCGAAATATGTTTTCAGCCAGTGGCTGAGAAGTTTGATGATGGCTGACATCGCTTACAGCACCTTTAAAACACGACACAAAAAGATTATTGCGTAAAAAAATAAATTAATAGTAAAAAATCAATTATAAAAATGGTTCAGGCAGGTCTTCAAAGAATAAACTAAATGGTAGCGATGCACAAAAACAAAACAATAAGTTGATTAAACTTTGCAACCAGTATAACCAGCTCATGCTGTCTATACTCTTGCACAACGCACTTAGTCATGATTTTAAGGCCCTCAGCTACCCTCTTCTCTCTCACACCCTCCTTCCACAACACTTCTTTATTGACTAACAGGTGAATCCGACTCCAGGTTTGATTTGGCATCTGCCACAGGGACTTGTCTTCTGCTTTATTATTCACCGGATTATCAAAGAAGTCTCTTCTTGTCACGTCTGTATAACTTTAAACGGCTATAGCCTATTTTATATCGTGAAACGAGAGATAATTATCTGTAAACAACGAGCATGGCAGTCTATTTGTTATATGTCATTCAAATGATTTCCTCTGGCTGTGTTAAAAGTGTTATGTTGGTCCAATTACATCTGAAGTAAGTTCCAGCAATGGCTCTGGTAGGTTTTCTTGGCATCTGTTGTGTGTGTAGGTCTTATAATTGTGGGTTTTCGATTATTTGGTTAATCATGAGCGGTTGCAACAGGTGGGCACATGTGTGAATCCACGTTTGGTCTCGGGCTCGCCCGGCTAGTCAAGGAGGGCGGCAGAGTTGGGCAGGCCGTGATGGGAGATGGCTGTGGCAGGATTTAGAGGGGAACTTTCCTGAGTCTCAGGGTCAGGAACATCTCGGACTCCGCTGCTCTGACTGGCCAGCGACTCGTCCATGAGGACCTCGGTCTGCACGCTGTTGCTGTTTGCGTAGTCGTCTAAAGCATCGTCGGTACACAGTTTACTGTCGTCGCACAGAGACGGCTGACTGGCCGTCCGCTTCTCCTCGTTGTCACTGCGCAAAAGAGAGACATACAAATAAAGCTAAAAAATACACCAAGAGGATGTCAAAAAAGGTACAACAAAAATGCCTCTGTGCATGCAAGGGAAAGTATTGCCATGAAAGCCATGCGTGCAAAAGAACACAATGCCACCGCAAAGCATACCTCTCCAGAGATCTGTAAATCATTGGGAAGAGCATTTAGGAGAGAAAGAAAGAGCATAAGAAACAGGGAAAGGAAGTTTCTGCAATAATCTATCTAACAAACTTCACCACACCTGTATTCTCCAAAAGCCTCATTATTTATTGGCCGAGCTTCAGAATCGATCTGGCCCTCTTCTTTCTCTTTAACTGTAAGGAGAACAAAATGCAGGGATATTTGCGCATGTTAGTACTGACTAATCACTCAGACGGTTACCGGTAAATAGATTCGAATGATGTTGCGAATGTATTTTACCTGAGTATTTTCCACCTTTGCTTCGTTTTATGAAACACAGAATGAGCAGTACCAGCAGCAACAGCACAAGGGCACTGATGAGTCCAATGAACCAGATTTCAGTCACAAATCCACCACGTTTTTCCATGACAACTGAAGCAAAAGGGGAAAAAGCTGTAATGAATTCCCTGACACTTTGTTTGATATTAAAGAGATAGTTCACCCAAAAATAGAAACACTGTGATCGTTTACACAACT
Source organism: Pseudorasbora parva (assembly GCF_024679245.1). Taxonomy (NCBI): domain Eukaryota; kingdom Metazoa; phylum Chordata; class Actinopteri; order Cypriniformes; family Gobionidae; genus Pseudorasbora; species Pseudorasbora parva. The sequence goes on from NC_090177.1 coordinate 19,040,886, forward strand.
GCTCGGGGTCAGTACGATTTTTTTTAATTACTTTTAATGAATACTTTTATTTAGCAAGGACATAATAAATGGATCAAATGTGACATTATATACATTTGTAATGTTACACCTTTTTTCTATTTCAAATAAATGCTGTTCTGAATGTTCTGTTAATTAAATAATCAAAATTTATGTTTTTAACATTGATGATAAAATAAGGATAGTTACACTGTAAACAAATATTTAAAAAGTAAGTTACCTGGTTGCCTTAAAGTTTTGAGTTCATTGAAATAAAAAATTTAAGTTAATACAGTGAACATTTTTGACAATTGACATCATCTTTTATTCAAATAGTATTAAAAGATTTAGTAAGCATATTGCGTAATTGTGTTTTATTTGTAAAAATGCAGTGAAACTCAATGGTTTATCACAACATTCTTTTAATTTATGTGATTCAGATACAATAGTATTTTGAGTTTCTATTTATCAAACTAATCATTCATTGTATTAACTCAAATTTTTAATTTTAATTAACTCAACATTTTAAGGTAACCAACAATATTTTTTTACAGTGTAGGATAAGATGATAGTAATGATAGTAAAATGCAGCTTTGCCATCACAGGAATAATTAACATTTTAAAATATATTCAATAGAAAATGTATTTTACAGTTTAATAGAATTTTACAGTATTTCTGTTAAATAAAAGCAACCTTTTTAAGATACTTTTTTTCAGAAGCATACAAAAATGATTACAATTATATTAAATTATAAATAACCTACTGACCCCAAACTTTTGAACGGTAATGTATAAGGCTTTACAAGTGGACAACATTTTGAATACCACTCTCTGTAGTGAGAAGCTCAAAATCCCACTACACAGGTCCTTCTCAAAAAATGAGCATATCATGAAAAGGTTCTCTAAACAAGCTATTAACCTAATCATCTGAATCAACTAATAAACACCTACAAAAGATTCCTGAGGCTTTAAAAAACTCCCAGCCTGGTTCATTACTCAAAACCGCAATCATGGGTAAGACTGCCGACCTGACTGCTGTCCAGAAGGCCATCATTGACACCCTCAAGCGAGAGGGTAAGACACAGAAAGAAATTTCTGAACGAATAGGCTGTTCCCAGAGTGCTGTATCAAGGCACCTCAGTGGGAAGTCTGTGGGAAGGAAAATGTGTGGCAAAAAACGCTGCACAACGAGAAGAGGTGACCGGACCCTGAGGAAGATTGTAGAGAAGGACCGATTCCAGACCTGGGGGGACCTGCGGAAGCAGTGGACTGAGTCTGGAGTAGAAACATCCAGAGCCATCCTGAACAGGCGTGTGCAGGAAATGGGCTACAGGTGCCGCATTCCCCAGGTAAAGCCACTTTTGGGCTACAGAGAAGCAGCACTGGACTGTTGCTCAGTGATCCGTACTTTTTTCGGATTAAAGCAAATTTTGCATGTCATTCGGAAATCAAGGTGCCAGAGTCTGGAGGAAGACTGGGGAGAAGGAAATGCCAAAATGCCTGAAGTCCAGTGTCAAGTACCCACAGTCAGTGATGGTCTGGGGTGCCATGTCAGCTGCTGGTGTTGGTCCACTGTGCTTTATCAAGGGCAGGGTCAATGCAGCTAGCTATCAGGAGATTTTGGAGCACTTCATGCTTCCATCTGCTGAAAAGCTTTATGGAGATGAAGATTTCGATTTTCAGCACGACCTGGCACCTGCTCACAGTGCCAAAACCACTGGTAAATGGTTTACTGACCATGGTATTACTGTGCTCAATTGGCCTGCCAACTCTCCTGACCTGAACCCCATAGAGAATCTGTGGGATATTGTGAAGAGAAAGTTGAGAGACGCAAGACCCAACACTCTGGATGAGCTTAAGGCCGCTATCGAAGCATCCTGGGCCTCCATAACACCTCAGCAGTGCCACAGGCTGATCGCCTCCATGCCACGCCGCATTGAAGCAGTCATTTCTGCAAAAGGATTCCCAAACAAGTATTGAGTGCATAACTGAACATAATTATTTGAAGGTTGACTTTTTTGTATTAAAAACACTTTTCTTTTATTGGTCGGATGAAATATGCTATTTTTTGAGACAGGAATTTTGGGTTTTCATGAGCTGTATGCCAAAATCATCAGTTTTAAAACAATAAAAGACCTGAAATATTTCAGTTGGTGTGCAATGAATCTAAAATATATGAAAGTTTAATTTTTATCATTACATTATGGAAAATAATGAACTTTATCACAATATGCAAACTTTTTGAGAAAGACCTGTATTCTGAGCCACATTTATTATACTTGTATGATGCTTAAAGCTTGAAAGATACTATGAAAATCACATTATGGAAAATATTACACAAATTTTCTTTTAAATAAAAACATTAAAAAATAAATAACAGCATAGAGTTTGGAACAAGATGAGGGTAAAAAGAGTAAATGAAGACAGTATTGATTTTTGGAAAACTATGAACTATCCCATCAAGGTTAGAAGAAAACATCCTCTACACTCCATTTTTCAGTCCAACTATAAAACCAATCTTCAAATGTGGTGTTCATGAAAGCTTTTCTGTGGCCTGAACATAAACAGCACATCAGTGCCATTTGTCATAGAAATCATTAACAAAAATTAGCACCCGGAAATTCTGTTGTTTTGTGATTACTTGTTCCAGCTGTTTGGATCTCATCCTTCCAGATAGTCTTGTTTCCAAAGTCAATCCGTAAGTCATACTCGGATCCGGGCTGGAGCCCCTGCAGCGTGTAGAAAGACTGGGAGCTGTTTACTTTTTCAGACTGCTTCCATTTGCCTTTGTCTGGACAGAACACAATACAATATAAATCAAAACTCACTCATTCGTATTCTCTCTCAAGTTACTAAAAGGTATAGGCACTAAGTAAGTAACTAAGAGAACGGGTAATAAAGCTGCTACTTCCTGATTTTCTGTTCAGTAAATGAGCTTGTGTTCAATCATTATCAATCACATCCTGTCTATACGGCACATACCATCCTTTCTCAGGTAATGAATAAGGAATCCCACGTTCCTCTGTCTTTCTTTCGACACCCAGGTCAGGTTGACGGATGTCTCTCCGACCGATAAGCTAATGTCAGAGGGTGGACCTGCTCACACAGAAACAAAACAACTCACCCTTAAATCTGATGATAGATGCTAAACAAATTCATTTGTTCCAATATAAATCAAATATGTTCTGATTGACTGTGATTGAGCCCAGTGTTGAGGGTAATGTATTACAGTAACAAAATATCAGAGTTTTACAAATAAGTAAGGCAAGTTAATGTTTTCCCATTATGGACTGACACCTATTATGTCCCCATGTCGAGAGAACATGATGGTATTGAAGTTATAGACTAAATGTGAGCATGCATTTACTCATCTCACTTGCACAAAAACAGATTTAGTGTTCCTCAAAATTAACAAAAAGAATATTGTGCAAACCGGCAATAATTAAATATTTTAAATAATACAAACATAAGCCTACTTTTGCCATGAATTTGCATTTCCTTCAGCCTGAGGCTTATTCGTTTCACTTGTGCTAATATATATATATATATATATATATATATATATATATATATATATATATATATATATATATATATATATATATTTTGTTATAATATATATTTTTTTTAAACACACCCAGGTGATAAAAAGTAATATAACACATTACTTTCCATAAAAAGTACACAAAGTAATCGAAAATTGATTCACTTTGATAACTTTCACAAAAACTGACTGTCACGTTTTCATACATTTTCATAAATAACTTGTCGCTATAAGTGTCACATCATGTCTGGTTAGGACATAGTGTTTGAAATGTGTGTAAAAACATTCCCCCATCCCGTAAAACGTCATAAAACGCATGTGCAGTTAGATACAACTCTATGTCCAGATAAATCATTCAGTGATGGTTAAAGTGTTGGACCTCCATCCAGTGTAGTAGCTCCCTCCCTGATGATTGGCAGTCCTTCTCCAACAGCCGTGTATCCCCGCAGGTAGAAGCGGTAACGGCTGCGAGGGTCCAGCTTTAACGTTAAGTGATGCTTAGTGTGGTCACTAATCTTTTCTACCTGCATAGGGATGTCTTCGTTATCAACTGCAGAGAAATAGGGGAAAAAGAGACAGCAAATGTGTAAAAAACAGTTTTAAATTAGTGATTTTATCCCCTGGTTTCACAGACGAGGCTTAAGTTAGTTCCAGACTAAAACGCACGTTTGAGCTGTTTTCACTGAAAGCAACTTGCACTGAGAGATGTCAAAAATATGTCAGTGCCATTGTTTTGTCTCTAGATGCACACTAGTAATGTTTTTGTAATGCTACTTAATGCCCTAGTTACACCAAGTTATAATCCTGGCTTAGTCTAAGCCCTGTCTGTGAACCGGACCTATATTTAGTAGTTGTTTAAAAATTTTACCACCTAGCACCTTGTGTGTTTTTAGTGTTGCTGTTAAGTTGCTAAAGGGTTTCTGGACATGTTTGTGCATTTCTATACAGATGCTAAGGGTTTCTGAGTATTTATATGTATTTCTATGCAGTTGCTAAGATATATAGTTATGGGTGGTTGTTCAAACAGTTTATATATACTGTTTGAACCGTAGCTGCATATATATATACAGTATTGTTCAAAATAATAGCAGTACAATGTGACTAACCAGAATAATCAAGGTTTTTAGTATATTTTTTATTGCTACGTGGCAAACAAGTTACCAGTAGGTTCAGTAGATTCTCAGAAAACAAATGAGACCCAGCATTCATGATATGCACGCTCTTAAGGCTGTGCAATTGGGCAAATAGTTGAATTAGTTGAAAGGGGTGTGTTCAAAAAAATAGCAGTGTGGCATTCAATCACTGAGGTCATCAATTTTGTGAAGAAACAGGTGTGAATCAGGTGGCCCCTATTTAAGGATGAAGCCAACACTTGTTGAACATGCATTTGAAAGCTGAGGAAAATGGGTCGTTCAAGACATTGTTCAGAAGAACAGCGTACTTTGATTAAAAAGTTGATTAGAGAGGGGAAAACCTATAAAGAGGTGCAAAAAATGATAGGCTGTTCAGCTAAAATGATCTCCAATGCCTTAAAATGGAGAGCAAAACCAGAGAGACATGGAAGAAAACGGAAGACAACCATCAAAATGGATAGAAGAATAACCAGAATGGCAAAGGCTCAGCCAATGATCACCTCCAGGATGATCAAAGACAGTCTGGAGTTACCTGTAAGTACTGTGACAGTTAGAAGACGTCTGTGTGAAGCTAATCTATTTTCAAGAATCCCCCGCAAAGTCCCTCTGTTAAAAAAAAGGCATGTGCAGAAGAGGTTACAATTTGCCAAAGAACACATCAACTGGCCTAAAGATAAATGGAGGAACATTTTGTGGACTGATGAGAGTAAAATTGTTCTTTTTGGGTCCAAGGGCCACAGGCAGTTTGTGAGACGACCCCCAAACTCTGAATTCAAGCCACAGTACACAGTGAAGACAGTGAAGCATGGAGGTGCAAGCATCATGATATGGGCATGTTTCTCCTACTATGGTGTTGGGCCTATTTATCGCATACCAGGGATCATGGATCAGTTTGCATATGTTAAAATACTTGAAGAGGTCATGTTGCCCTATGCTGAAGAGGACATGCCCTTGAAACAGTTGTTTCAACAAGACAATGACCCAAAACACACTAGGAAACGGGCAAAGTCTTGGTTCCAAACCAACAAAATTAATGTTATGGAGTGGCCAGCCCAATCTCCAGACCTTAATCCAATTGAGAACTTGTGGGGTGATATCAAAAATGCTGTTTCTGAAGCAAAACCAAGAAATGTGAATGAATTGTGGAATGTTGTTAAAGAATCATGGAGTGGAATAACAGCTGAGAGGTGGCACAAGTTGGTTGACTCCATGCCACACAGATGTCAAGCAGTTTTAAAAAACTGTGGTTATACAACTAAATATTAGTTTAGTGATTCACAGGATTGCTAAATCCCAGAAAAAAAAAATGTTTGTACAAAATAGTTTTGAGTTTGTACAGTCAAAGGTAGACACTGCTATTTTTTTGAACACACCCCTTTCAACTAATTGCCCAATTGCACAGCCTTAAGAGCGTGCATATCATGAATGCTGGGTCTCATTTGTTTTCTGAGAATCTACTGAACCTACTGGTAACTTGTTTGCCACGTAGCAATAAAAAATATACTAAAAACCTTGATTATTCTGGTTAGTCACATTGTACTGCTATTATTTTGAACAAGATTATGTAGCGACTCAGGCGAATCAAACACACAATCGCCAGTTACATTTAACAAATATGTTTTGAAAGTGTGCTCACTAGCAGACCTTCCCCCAACACAGCCGAGGGAGATTCTTCAGTCACCCTGGAAACCATCTGATAAGATCTTTTTATGGCCGGAAAGAATGTGGCCACAGAGCTTTTGACACAGAGACACAGAGCTTTTGCCTCAAATTATAGACAAACCATCTATAAATGAACATGCACCCCAGGACATTATATGTAAACACATAATTGTTTTGGAAAATGTTTCTTCTGTATGGTATTTTGCATCTTTTTGTCTGTGTCTTAACAAAGTACTAGTTCAGATAACCTCATATATGTCATGTCTCCTATCAAATTAATGCTCACTTCACGACTTACACTTCCAGGTATATCACTTATTCAGAAAATGCAGTGTGTGTTTGTTGCATTAATTATAGTATGAAGACTCAGAGACCCACTGAGTCGAACCTTCAAACAAAGAGCAATAAAGTCTGCTGAGGAATTTCCCGCCGGGAAATCCCAACACTCTCATTGGTTAAGTCTAACCCTGGAGGGTGGGACTACGGCCAGACCATAAAAGGAGGACCTCGGATGCCCTCCTTCTCTCTTACACTCCCCACTCTCTCTTCTCTCTCTGGCTGAACCAACACGTCATCGGGGCTGGCACTTAAGCCATGCCACCAATGCAGGCCCTCCAAGCAGGCCTCATCTCTTCCAAAAATCTTCTCTTCTACAATCCGATCTTCAAGAACACGAAGCATCGCTAAAGCAAACAGCCGCTTCCCTCCCAACCTCGGAAAGGACCGCCGGACATGCAGGACATTTGAACACGCAGAGACACACACACAAGCGAGAAGCCAAAACGAAACCAAAAAGAATGCAAGTATTCTATTTCTTACTGCTGTAAAGAGGGTGTGTTATTCTCCCGTTGGGATAAATTAACTCCGTGAAGGTCGTATTTGGTTGAATTGAAGGAAAGTTGGTTCTCACCCTCCCCCACTCTCTTTGTCTCTCTCTCTCTCTCACTCTCTTTGTCTCTCTCTCTCTCTTTTATCTCTCTCTAATTTCAGTCTATTCATTATTCTCTTTTATGTATTCTTTCGTTAATATCTATACTTCTACTCTCGTGATGCATATTTAGTATGTACTTTCTGTGTGAATTGTAGTGTTATTTTTTTTAGTCTGTGTTTATTAAACCTTTAAAAGACATTTAATGAGTTGAATCTGTTATTCTGCCACATACACGAAGTCAATGAAACTTGCGATCTAAACGTTACCTAACTGCTTATGCTACTATGTTAGTAAAGTAAACTGTATGACCATTTGAAATATTGAACTTATCCTGATCAGTAAAGTTAATGTTTCTTATGCGCTCGTAAAGCAGTAATCCCTTTATTGAGAATTGATTTGAAAAGTCTATAACTAATTTGCAGGACAAACTTAGTAGGATAATTTCAAGCAATTTCATAAAGGGTTACTTGTATTTAATTAAACAATTTTCCCTATCGGAAAATTTTAATACGTAATGAACAACTGGCAAATTATATTCATAAATTCATGAATATTGAATATTAAATCCCTTTTGAGTTAATTATTCCCCGAGACATTAAACTCATTAGTCGTTGTTGTTACATGTATTTGGTGGAGAAAAATGCGAGCAAGTTTCAAACGTTTGTGTATGTGTGAATGATATTCATATTCTATTCATTGTGTATTTTTGAGGTATTAATAACCTGCATGCGCGTTTTTGTTTCGTTTTGTTTTGGTGTTGTTTTGTGAATTGAACGGTACGCGCAAGGCGAACCCAAGCATAAACAGATGCTGAGAAATGTTGAAGTAGCCGGATTATATTAATAAAAATATGAACGGTACGAAAATCCGCGTGATCTCCGAAAAACTCTGCAGGCCGTAGGCGCAATAGAGTTTATCCGCGTGATTTCCTAACAAATGTATTGTAGAAAACCCATACATTTGACTCGAGCAATATATTATGTGTTCCATCAAAATAATGAGATTTTGATGATGTCTGTAGACACGTACGTTGCGTTATCCCGCTTGATCTGAACTACAAAAAGTTTCTATCTGTGCGGAAGATTGGGACAGGACGAGACTCTCCTGTACAATATAAGGGGCCTCAGAATAATTATTATATCGTTAAGATAAACGATAACTCCTGGTTTAAGTCTGGCTTAGCTAACCAAAGACTTGAGACCTAAAACATTTGAATCAGAGATGCTGAAAACCGTCAGCCATATTGATAAATGTCTATTGGAGTCCATGTAAAATGCGTGAATAGGCAGACGGAAAATTCCTGCATTCACCCGTCTTGTTACGCGTCTTGTTACGCGTGCATCTAGAGCACAAGTCATTTGTAAATGATTTGCAAGAGCCAGTAAAGCACAGAACGCCAGGGCGACCCAGAAATTGCAACACCGCTTGCAAACCGCCAGAGGGCGACTCAAGAATTGCAACGCCGCTTGCAACCCGCCAGAGGGCGACTCAAGAATTGCAACGCCGCTTGCAAACCGCCAGAGGGCGACTCAAGAATTGCAACGCCGCTTGCAAACCGCCAGAGGGCGACTCAAGAATTGCAACGCCGCTTGCAACCCGCCAGAGGGCGACTCTAGAACCAGACAAAGCCATCTGGTGAGCATTTCCGCCTAACTAACTCTAGTCTAGGGCGGGCGCAACAGCGCCATCGTGTGGATAAATTCGGATAGTTTCACTCTCCGTTATTTGATTCGGCCTTAACAAAATAAGTTTGAGCCTATAAATTGTTTATTGCTTACTGTTGTACACAGTTTCATTTATACAATTTTTCTAGCAACAACCAAGTCTCCTTTCTCGCTGATTAAACACCCTTATTCGAATTTGAAGTTTAAAAACAAACATAACTTCCTCTAACTCAAAGTGAAATTAGGTTTAAGTCACAGACAGTCCAATTGGAAGGAAGGACGCCACCGTGTGGCTATACCCTGTTAAGTCAGCGCAACACTAAATCCCTACTCCCTTTCTGATTAATTCTTTTATTGGGATAACTCCCACTTAGAGATTAATCGTTATAGGATAAGATTTTTGATTGGCTTTCTTTTATTTGATTTTCCTTACAGGCTTATTTAAATTTCATTTAAACTTGCTTTGAATTTAATTTGAATTAAACTGAGCTTCTAATTCTTTTATTTTATTTTATTTTATTTATAATTTTATTTTAATTTTTAATTTTAATTAATTTTTTTTTTATTAAATTTTTTTTATTTTTATTTTTATTTTTCTCTCTGCAAAAGTTTTCTTTTCCCCTCCCATTGGGAACAAAGCTCAGTCTGGTAATTACAAACAGTATCAAAGGTGCTTTTTGTTTTATCACTACTTGACAGAAACTTTTGCCTTTTTGCTAAATTGCTCTTGATATTTAAACTTCCACTTCCTTCTCACCTACAATCAAAAGGCCTTTGATCCGGTGAACAGGGGAGCTTTTAATTCATTTTAATTCCACCTGTTTACCCTCTTTGTGTATCCATTGTAGGGCTCACGCGTCCGAGGTGCATTGAGAATCGTCACAGGCTGGTCTCCGGAGGGGGGGTGGCCCGACCGACGTAACCGGCACCGGCTGTGTGTGAGTCTCGGTTTCTTGTATCTCTGTCCGCGGCTGTGGCACGCAGTGGCGACATCAGCAATTCGACACTCCAAAGAAGTCAACCAGTTCAGCTCACGCACGCAAGGCAATCTCTGGGACTAATCCCTAAACCGGGGCCTGAGCGGGGCCACTCTTGAAAAAGAGGGTTCTGGGGACGTTCCGATTTTGCTGCGCGGGCTGGCGGTTGATGGACTGGTGTGTCGGGTTGTGTTTAAAGTCATAAGCTGTTTGAGTGGGCGCAACGCGACACAGAGTGGCAGGGGACCGGGGACACGGCAGTGGGTGTTTGGAAGCGTTTGAAAGGCCAACCACACCGCTGGGTTTCCACTTGAGCGACCTTAATTCACCCCGGATGAGCTAAATGGGACAACCCATAGTACAAGCCGAATTTTAGTATATCTTGAGCATTAAGCCTATTAATTTTCCCTAACACTCCCGGCGCGCACACTGACATTCCTTTCATTACAGACTAATTCATCTTGTGTCTGTTTCCACTGTGCTCTTTCCTATCCTCACTGTTGGACTATCACGTTTGTGTTTCTTTCAGTTCACCAAGAGACCCCAAGGAGAATTAAATAGTCCCGGGACGACCGAGCAGCAGTTCACCAAGTGACCCCCCAGGGCTACCGCCCACCTAATTGTCTGAATTGTCTAATTATCTAACTGTCTAGATCAGTTAGCCAAAATTCCCAGCTATCCGTACGATAGCTCATTAGCTTAGAACAAGCTTGCATTGGCTCTCTCTCTGTGTGTGTGTGTGTGCTGTGTTTCTTTCGTCCGCAGTAATGTTCCGTGCACCCAGTTCCGCCGTCCCGTGGGACCACCTAACGACATGGCTGGAAGCGCTAACGGCCACCAGTCAAGGAAGTCTGGGACAGCTGAACCAGGAACAACTGGACACCGAGCTAGACCAGCTGATGACACACGACCCCACGCACAGCTACTCCAACAAGGAAGTGGCCAAGATCCTCGGAAGCCTCGCCCACGTCCTCATCGCACAGGCACGTCTAAGCGAAGGGAGCTACGACAACCTGGAACAGGAGGCAGCAACGCTAAAGCTTCAAGCCAAGGAGGCCCGGAGAGACCAAGCCCTCACCCAGCTTCGTCTAGATCAGCTTCTAGACACAGAGAAAGACGACGAAACAGATAAAGAACAAAGAAAAGAAATAGAAAGACTTCAAAAGACCCTGAAGGAGCTCCGTCGTGACACCGACCGACGAATACAGTCAGAGAAAGACGCCAGGAAACACCTCGACGAAAAGCTTCGGCGTGGCGAATCCCTCCTGGAGAGAGCCACTGATGAACTTAAAAACAGAGACATTAAAGCTAAAGTCTATGCAAAACATTTGCAGTCGGCACAAGCCGAGATCGACGAGCTCATCCAGCAAAGACACGAGCTCAAAGATGAACTTGACATGGTGCAAAGAGAACTGAGACAATCATATATAGTGCAACGTTACCGGAAGGGGGAAACACACAACACAGAGTTTCCCCTGACCAGTTACTCCGCACATTTTAGCCACGAAGCAAGAGCTACGAAGGGGAATGACAGCCCCCTGTTTAAAAGAGCACCCGCCAGTCTCCACGAATCCCCGTCAGCAGCAAAGGAAAGGACGCCCTTCCAGGAAGTCAAGGTCAACAGCCACGAAGCTTCAAAGAACCTTGACAAGCTGGCCAGAAATATTCCTACCTTCAGCCCAGACCCGGCAGGAGGACACGACGTCCACGCATACTTAAAAGACATAGACTTTTACTTGCAAACTGTCGCTCACGCGAACAACTGGGACAGACTGTACCTGCTCAGGGCCACGGCTAATCGTGACGTACGCAGCTTTCTGGATCGACAACCAGAGGCCATCAAAGCGGACTACTGGCATCTACGACAAGCTCTAATTCGTGAGTACTCCGATCCCGAGTCAGACCAGGGGTTCATCACTGCCATGGACCTCAAGCAAGCTCGACGTGAGACCTCACAGAACTTTTATAACAGACTGCGACATGCCTACTTCGGGACACGTAACGACCCAGGCATGAAGGAGGACATCAACTTCAAAACTCTTTTCCTCCGAAACCTGCACCCTACCATCAGTTACCACCTGGGGGTGCTGGCGTGCCCGCGCAGCATGGGCACGCAACAGTTAAGAGACTTGGCTCACAAAGCTTACGTCAAACAGAAAACCATTTCTGAAAAGACTGTAAAACAGCCCACCATCTGCCCTGTCTCTGTGCACCACCCAGAGCTAACCCTAGAGGGCGCCAAACAGAACCACAGTTACCGACCCGTCAACAGAGAGTCCAAACCACTCCAAGCCAGCAGAGGGCAGCGTGGTCATAATGGCAACCGTCCACGGTACCAGAGCGATCGCTCTGAAGGATCCTGGGACCCGCCTCGCCCAAAAAGCCAGCGAAGAGGCCACTCTCGACGGGACAATGGTAGGCCCAGACCTGAACCCACGTCTGGCAAAGAAAGTGTAGCTGCTTCCGAAGTTACAGAGCTCATAAAGATCCTGAAAGAGCTCCTCCGACAGAAACCTCACAAGGAAGACAAGAAGGACGGACCAGGTACAGCACGACTAGACATGATACCTGAAATCAACCTTCCCGCCCTTCCTGCAACTGAATCATCCACCCTGCACACTGTTCCCCAATCACGGACTAGTGTACTAACTGTTGCACCCCCACACGTCAGCAGCACACCCACACGACAGCTGACAGCAACAGCCTCTAATCAAGACAGTATCATGGGGCAGCCCAGCGTACCAGAAAGCGCTGCTTTGATGGTTTGCACGCATAATGAGACACTTGACACATATCCAGACGGCTTATCAAGCAACACACAGGTCCCCACACCAAGACTCCTGGGAAACCTAATCGAGAAGGGGATGGCTCGAAAACTCTATCTGACTATCACTATGGAAAGGGCATTTAAGCTCGAAGCCCTAGTGGACACTGGCTCCGACCTCACGCTTATATCCGCCCAACTGTTTGAAAGACTCAGATTTGAAGCACAGAGGAAAAATCGCACCCTTAACCTTCACACTTGTAAGCTAAATGTGCAGTCGTATAGCCAAAACGACATCCAGCTCAAGCACGTAGCTTCCATCCACCTGACAATTGGACCTATGAGGCTGATACACCCAGTCTATATCTCCCCTATGAACACTTATCCGTTTCTCATCGGAAAAGACCTGCTGGACCGCTTCGAACCCGTACTGGACTTCAAACAGCTGAAAGTCTGGGCTCAAGTGCGTGACCCTCTGCCCCTTCAGACACACACATCGTCTGAGCAAGACTGTCAAGTCACAGAGGTCACGGGAACTCCCACAGAGCCAGACTGCCAGGTCACAAAGGCCACGGGACCCCCTGCAGCACACTGTGACAACACAGCCTCAGCCCCAAAGCCAAGTTCAAGTTCGCTACTTTGCACATTTCAGCTATCCAAAGACTCTGATGCCTTCTGCCCCCAGGTCATGAATGACCTACAGCTGAATGACATTGTCACAACGAACAGTATCCCTGCACTGTGGGCAGACAACTCAACAAAAAGTCTACCACTGTGCAATACAATCAGTAAAAACACACCACACGGCGACATGTGGGCACCCCCGCACCCCACATCCAGCCCCATTGTTGCAGTGCTAAACCACAGCAAGCGATCGACACCGGCTACAATGCCGGCCTTGCAGCTGCTATCGCTAACTCCGCAAATTTCCAACAACGATATTGCGGATATGCAAACCTCTGACACTGCAATAAAGACAATTCTTGACCACCTCTCAGACCCCTCCAACCACCCTATCACTGACTCTGAGCTCATTGCTGACTCTAGCCACAAGCATCTAGATAACTCCAGACACATGATGAGTATTATGGACAACATTCTCTGGTGTGCACCCGATGGCAACACAGCGCCACAGCTTGTAGTGCCACGGTCGCAAAGGGGGGTGATGCTAATGTACGCCCACAACACACCATGTGCGGGACACCACGGCACCAGAACCACGTATGACACACTGAAACAGGTGGCATATGGGCCTGGGATGCATCAAGATGCAGCAGAGTATGTTAGAGAAGGGCTAGTTCGCTGCCGGTTCCAACCAGCAAACCCGAACCACAGAGCCCCACTGCAACACAGAGGGACCACGTTCCCATGGTCAAACCTACAAATCGACCGGGTAGAACCCCTGCCCAGGTCCACAAAAGGCAAAAAGTACTTTCTCACAGTGGTGTGCCAGTTTACCAAGTGGGTGGAGTGTCAACCAGCACCCAACGACACCGCCCAGACCACGGCATACCACCTGATGAATCACATCTTTTTCCTGTCAAGATTGCCACTGAGAATCAACTCAGACAGAGGCATCCACTTCACTACTGAGGCCATGCAACAGATCTGGAAATGCCTAAGAAACGCGGCCGTGATCATGCTCCTGTGCCTCCAGACAATCAGAGGCCAGCCACCACCAGACATCATCACACCGGGTCCAGCCTCGGGCATCGTACTGAGAGAGCAACCTGGACTGCTGATCACCAACTGCAAATGAATCCTCAAAAGAAAGACGTACTCTACTGAACTTCACATCAGCAGCGCAAGCTCCTCCAGCCCTGCACACAAACGCAAAGGGGGGGGGAGCCCAAGCCCTCTGCCTAACCTTACACCAGCTTCAAGAACCTTCTCCTCCAACACCAGTTAGTCACCTTGTAGGCAATACTGCCAAGCCCCACACTATGTCATGCATGTGATTTGAGAAAGAAGGCCTTAAACGAACACAAGGCCGCCTCTGAAGGGATTCTCAAAACCCCAATGACTTTGAACTTTGAAACAGAGAAACCAAAGTGGATCACCAGAAGGCACCCAGCCTGGCCACAATGCGAGGCACCCTCTGAAAAGTTCCTAGTCAGCATAGGACATAAAAGTGTCAAGATGCAGTCCATCTTCCTAGGCAGGAGACCTAAAGGACTGACTGGCCATTGCGAGGAACATGGTTCCACCCAGGGCTGCAGAAAGCCCACAGCACACCTGCACCACACAAACGGACTTCTGGATGACAGGTGACGCACCGTCAGGGCACCTGCTGCCTCGACACCTGCTGCACAAGCACAGAGACCTGAACTGGCTACTGTCTGCCTTATCTGCCGTGGAGCGACCATCACTTCAGGAGACACAAACAACTGGAGCCTAACATGGCTATGGTGTGTCTGATCTTCCTGAATCTTTGATATCGCTCGTTGTTGTCCATAGGAGGGACAACAACTAGCGAAAGGGGGGATTATGTAGCGACTCAGGCGAATCAAACACACAATCGCCAGTTACATTTAACAAATATGTTTTGAAAGTGTGCTCACTAGCAGACCTTCCCCCAACACAGCCGAGGGAGATTCTTCAGTCACCCTGGAAACCATCTGATAAGATCTTTTTATGGCCGGAAAGAATGTGGCCACAGAGCTTTTGACACAGAGACACAGAGCTTTTGCCTCAAATTATAGACAAACCATCTATAAATGAACATGCACCCCAGGACATTATATGTAAACACATAATTGTTTTGGAAAATGTTTCTTCTGTATGGTATTTTGCATCTTTTTGTCTGTGTCTTAACAAAGTACTAGTTCAGATAACCTCATATATGTCATGTCTCCTATCAAATTAATGCTCACTTCACGACTTACACTTCCAGGTATATCACTTATTCAGAAAATGCAGTGTGTGTTTGTTGCATTAATTATAGTATGAAGACTCAGAGACCCACTGAGTCGAACCTTCAAACAAAGAGCAATAAAGTCTGCTGAGGAATTTCCCGCCGGGAAATCCCAACACTCTCATTGGTTAAGTCTAACCCTGGAGGGTGGGACTACGGCCAGACCATAAAAGGAGGACCTCGGATGCCCTCCTTCTCTCTTACACTCCCCACTCTCTCTTCTCTCTCTGGCTGAACCAACACGTCATCAGGGCTGGCACTTAAGCCATGCCACCAATGCAGGCCCTCCAAGCAGGCCTCATCTCTTCCAAAAATCTTCTCTTCTACAATCCGATCTTCAAGAACACGAAGCATCGCTAAAGCAAACAGCCGCTTCCCTCCCAACCTCGGAAAGGACCGCCGGACATGCAGGACATTTGAACACGCAGAGACACACACACAAGCGAGAAGCCAAAACGAAACCAAAAAGAATGCAAGTATTCTATTTCTTACTGCTGTAAAGAGGGTGTGTTATTCTCCCGTTGGGATAAATTAACTCCGTGAAGGTCGTATTTGGTTGAATTGAAGGAAAGTTGGTTCTCACCCTCCCCCACTCTCTTTGTCTCTCTCTCTCTCTCACTCTCTTTGTCTCTCTCTCTCTCTTTTATCTCTCTCTAATTTCAGTCTATTCATTATTCTCTTTTATGTATTCTTTCGTTAATATCTATACTTCTACTCTCGTGATGCATATTTAGTATGTACTTTCTGTGTGAATTGTAGTGTTATTTTTTTTAGTCTGTGTTTATTAAACCTTTAAAAGACATTTAATGAGTTGAATCTGTTATTCTGCCACATACACGAAGTCAATGAAACTTGCGATCTAAACGTTACCTAACTGCTTATGCTACTATGTTAGTAAAGTAAACTGTATGACCATTTGAAATATTGAACTTATCCTGATCAGTAAAGTTAATGTTTCTTATGCGCTCGTAAAGCAGTAATCCCTTTATTGAGAATTGATTTGAAAAGTCTATAACTAATTTGCAGGACAAACTTAGTAGGATAATTTCAAGCAATTTCATAAAGGGTTACTTGTATTTAATTAAACAATTTTCCCTATCGGAAAATTTTAATACGTAATGAACAACTGGCAAATTATATTCATAAATTCATGAATATTGAATATTAAATCCCTTTTGAGTTAATTATTCCCCGAGACATTAAACTCATTAGTCGTTGTTGTTACAACTGTATATATATATATATATATATATATATATATATATATATATATATATATAGGCCATGGTGGTTTCCAAGGTGTTGCTAAGCAGAGGCTACAGCTAAGATTTAACGGTGCCCATAACCCATCGCGAGTTGGACAAGGATTCGATTAAAACTACAAACATGTCGGATGTGCAAGTCTGACGGTTAAGCAGAGAGGTTTAGATTAAGTGGTTTGAGTGAATAGTTATTAGTATCCAACCTAACGAAAATATATTTATTCTGTGTTGTCCACATTATATTTAATCTGTATACAGCATTGCAAACTTTTGTAATGATATGTTTGTCCATTCACATTTAAAGCATCATAATCAAATTGCAAACACGAGGGGAGTCTGCATGAAATACCCAGGACTGGCAGGTCAACGTGCTACTACAATTCTCTCCGATACGGTAGGACAAGAAATTGAACGTGAAAGGGTTTTAAATATGACAGGGCAGTTTAAATGGTGACAGGATGCACGTAACAAAAGTAAGAAAGCTGTCCGTTAAAGATGAAGAAGGAGAGCGTCTCAAAGATTGCATGTTCTTTCTATGGTGTTGATAGGATATTTTGAATGTTGTTTAGTGGGTTGCTATGAGGTGTTTTGAGAGCTTTTATAGAATTGCTTGGGTGGTTACTAGGGCGTTGCTAGGTGATATCCAGGGTGTTCTAATTAGATGCTTGGTGGTTGGTTACCTGGCCAAGTCAAAAAAGTGTCTAAACAGTTGTTACCTTCCTTTAATGTAAATCAATGGGATTTGTATTGTATACCAGGCAAAAATCCCTCTCCTCAACAAACTGCTTCAAATAGTCTTAATGAGAATGAATCAGGCTTCTTGTTGGCATACCTGCTTGATACTGTAATATGTATCCATTCAGGACTCCATTCGGCTGGATGGGTGGAGTCCAACGCAGTGTCATTTCTGTCTCTGATGGGCTTTCCAGCAGTAAAGATGATGGAGGACCAGGTACTGAATGACAGAATGGCATAATTTAAAGCCCTCACTTTTTCAACATCAATTTTTTCCTTTCGTCTCTAGTTCTTACCTCCTTCTGGAGTGCGGAACATGAAGGCTTCAGACTGGGGTCCTTCTCCTTTATGATTAAAGACACTTACAGTCAGTGAGTAATGGGAGAAGGGCTGCAGATCTCTCAGAATTTTCTTCTCATTACTGTCTGTCGTCACAACTGTGATGTTTGTCGGCTTCCCCTCCCTAACATGCTCCCGTCTGAGGTGTCTGCTTTCTGGGCTAAAGTGCTGCAGATAAATCTATAGGATGGATGATAGACAATTTGTTGAAAAGATTTTACATCTCACTTTTACATTTTTTTTGGCTGAGTTTAATACAGCACAGTATATTACCTTGTAACCCTTCAGACGGCCCCTCACAGTTTCTTTGTTCACGGCCGCCCATGCCACTTCAATAGTAGTGCCGTTGATCAGATCCACTCCCACATTCAGAGGGGCCTCAAGAGGATCTGACAGGGAGAAAGAGCACCCATATTTTAATTCCCTTTAAAAAGCCTGTCTCAGGATTAACTAAACTAAAACCATTGTTTAATTAGGGTGACTTAAGATGTATAACCTTACAGGAAGATGTCAGGGAAAAGGGCTCACAATAGCAGAAAATATGTCAGACATGTCAAACTCACAGTCCTCCCCAGAGTATCCAATGATGGATTTGGGCTCTGGACCTTCTCCCATCTCATTAACAGCTTGAACTTTAATGTCAAAGGCAGAGAAGTTGCCAACATCAGTAACTATGAAGGGTGGAGAGGTGATGTACTTGGTGTGCCAGGAAGGACCGCTGCCCAAAACTTTTCTCCACATCACTTTGTAACGAAAATCTGGGCCGTTGAAACTACGCCTGTCCAACTCCTGCAAGAACACAGATTCAGTCTTGAGATAAAATGTATCATTCGGTGAACAATGACAATTTTGGCAGAATGTTTAGAATGTTGGCAATAAGTACAGGGATTCCTTTTTTTATCAGTTTGTTACAGTATTTCACAATTGCTAAAACACTAAACCCCATTCTCTGAACCCAATGTTCAGTGGCCTAAACTCATTTGTCAAATCAGTCACTTTGTAGGCAAAACCTTAAAAAAGTTCAGGTAGTTAAGACACTGTTTGCAAATCTCATCCACTCTTTTTGCGAAACTCGAAACCCATTCTTACTCAATAAAACACATTTTGCACTGTGTTGCAAAATGGTACAGACATGTGGCAAAAGTTAAACAACTACAACACGGCTGTCATCGTTTACACACAACAACTCAAAATTGTACACACTTGGTTCTAATGATGTGATCGAATCAGTTGTCTAGAATATAAGCCAGTTCAGAGTACACTGTGACCCAGGTACATAGAGTGTTGATATCACAATGGATGGAAACAATGTGAGAGGAAGAGTTTGTGTAAGAGGTGGTGGACGAGAAGTAAGAGTAAAAGGACAATGAAGAGCTAGGCCAAGAATAGTAATTTCAGATCAAATTCAGGCCACTGTGATAGACCATGTTCTTGTTCATGGAATGACAATGAGAGAAGCAGGACAAAGAGAACAACCCAATTTGTCCAGATTCTCTGTTGCCACCATAATCAGGACATTGAGAGAAGAAAACAGGTAAATGTATTGCTTTTCTAATTTGTGCGACTGAAAGTTTACTGTATACATTTGATACAGTCCATCAGTTTGTCAATAGAACAGGGAGTATTAAAAAAAGGAAAATATATTTACAATACATTTTACATATGAATGTGATGTCCATTACTATTTTTTCTGTATATATACATTTGTATATTTTAGCTTGGCAGGGTCACCGCTAACGGCTACTGGCGGCCCTGCCAAACTAAAACAATGCATGCACTGAGACAAAAATGCATTTGCCCACATAATGTAGGAATGAAGTAGAATAAGCCCTATTTCTAAAAACAGTGGAGTGTTCCTTTAAAAAAGTTCAGGTAGTTAAGACACTGTTTGCAAATCTCATCCACTCTTTTTGCAAAACTCGAAACACATTCAGTGTTTGACTTTGCTACAAGAGTCAGGGGTTTTGTGAATCAAGTTTAAAGACTGGGTTTTGTGTTTAAAGGTTTTTGGAATAAGGGTGAAGGTTTCAAGAAATGTGTTTTAGCAATTGTGAAATACAGTAACATGAACTGTCCGAACGAACTGATTCACTAGAATTAATCAGACTTTCCAATGGTACATATGAGAGAGATTGAATCATTTAGGTTAAACCAATTCACTATAATGAATCAAACTTTACAACATTACATGAGAGAGAGAGAGATGACTATTTCACTAAAATTCTAACTACCATTTAAGAGGACCATTTAAGATTAACCAGTTCACTAGAATTAATTTCAATTTTTACTACATATGAGAGAGAGAGAGAGGTCCGTTAAGATGAACCTAATTGCTAAAGTGAGTCAGACTTTGCTAATTCTATATATGTGAGAGAGGACTGTTTAAGATGAACTGATTAACTAGAATAAATCAGTCTTTCTAACACTATGAGAGAGAGAATTGTTTAAAATTGAACCAATTGATTACAGTGAATTAGAATTTTCTAATGCTACCCATAAGAGAAAGAGAGAGAGAGGGCTGTTTAAGATGAATTGATTTACTTGACTGAATTCGACTTTCTAATGCTACAAACATATGAGAGAGAAAGGGCCATTTGGGATCAACTGATTCGCTAGAATGAATCAGAATTTTTATGAAAGAATGGGTGGCTCTCAGGAGCTCAGTAAATTCTAGCGTGGTACCGTGATAGGTTGCCACCTGTTCCGTTCCATTCCATTCGTGAAGTGTCCTCACTAAGAAATATTCCATGGTCAACCGTTAGTGGTGTCACAACAAAGTGGAAGCAATTGGGAACAACAGCAACTCAGACGCAAAGTGGTAGGCCACGTAAAGTCACAGAACGGAGTCAGAGCATGCTGAGGCGCACAGACCTCAAAACTTTGTGTGGCCTTCAGATTAGCTCAAGAAGAGTGCGTTGAGAACTTCATGGAATGGGTTTCCTTGGCCGAGCAGCTGCATCCAAACCTTACATCACTAACACATGTACCGGATGCAGTGGTTTAAAGCATGCCACTGGGTGACGAGCAAAATCACGCTTCTCTGTCTGGCAATCCGATGGACGAGTCTGGGTTTGGCAGTTGCCAGGAGAACGGTACTTTCCTGACTGCATTGTGTCATGTTTAATGGAGGGATTTTTATGGTGTGGGGTTGTTTTTCAGGGGTTGGGCTTGGCCCCTTAGTTCCAGTGAAAGGATTTCTTAATGTTTCAGCATACTAAGACATTTTGGACAATTTCATGCTCCCAACTTTTTGGAAAGAGTTTGGGGATGACCCCTTCCTGTTCCATTATGACGGCACACCAGTGCACAAAGTATTGTCCATAAAGACATGGATGAGCGAGTTTGGTGTACAGGAATTTGAATGTCCAGACCTCAACCCAACAGAACACCTTTGGGATGAATTATAGCGGAGACTGCGAACCAGGCCTTCTCATCCAACATCAGTGCCTGACCTCACAAATGCGCTTCTAAAAAAATGGTCAAAAATTCCTGTAAACACATCCCAAAACCTTGTGGAAAACCTGCCCAGAAGAGTTTAAACTGTTATAGATGCAAAGGGTGGGCCAACTCCTTATTGAACCCTACGGATTAAAGTTCATGTGCAAAAAAAGGCAAACCTTTTGTCAATATAGTATACAAGAGATAGGACCATTTAGAACATGTAGACACTCTAGAATAAATCAGACCTGACAACACTACTTAAGAGAGAGAGAGAAAATTCATACAGGCTTGGAACGACATGAGGGTGAATGCATTAAGAAAAATAATTTTTGTGCTGAATTGTGCAGCGCACCTTCCATGTGATGACAAGGGTGCCTGGGTCGATGGAATCACTGTGCACTCCTTCAGGGTTGCTGTCTGGAGCTGTGGAGGACAAATCATAATTTAGTGCCAAGATGTTCTAACATGGCAATAAAAATGTCACTTCACATCAGCCACACACTGAGAGAAGATACAAACACAAATTCAAAGTGTCATACAGTGATTCAAGAGACAAAACAAATGCATCACAATGTAGCGGTACAAGCACTTTCTTTTTTAGGCAATGTAAGCGTTCACACACGCATACACACATGCGGTGTTACTTACGAGCAGCTGGTGTGGAATAGGCCTCTGTTTCCTTGCTCGGGTTACTTTTGCCGATGTCATTGATGGCGATGATTCGGAAGCGGTAAGAAATGAAGGGCTTCAAGGGAAGGGTCGTTCGATGAATGCTGCCTGACACACGGGTTAGCTCCTCCCATTCCTTTCTTTCAGATCCTGTCTCCTCGAACTCAATCAAATACTCTAGATACATAAACAATAAACATGCATTTATATATATATATATATATATATATATATATATATATATATATATATATATATATATATATATATATACACACAAAACAGGAGGAAATGACACAGATTTTATATAGACTTTACCCCCATAATAATTGGGACACTTCAAACACACTTGTATGAATGCCAGCATTAAATTCAAAATATGAAGTAAAATAGCACAAAAAAAATATTATTATTATATATTTATTTATTTTACAAAAAACACATATTTTAAGTATGAGTTTTTTTTAAAGGCAGTTTAAATGATGCTTTCCTAAAGTGGGGTTTATGAGTTGATAAAAATCTAATAATTATTAAAATCATAATCATACATTAAATTAAACAATTAACAAAACATCTGAATAAAACAAAAAGGAAATTTTTTTACACTTTGTTTAACTATCAATTTATATAACATTTGACATTTAAAGGGGGGACAAATTAATGAGCA
Organism: Pseudorasbora parva; assembly: GCF_024679245.1. Taxonomy (NCBI): domain Eukaryota; kingdom Metazoa; phylum Chordata; class Actinopteri; order Cypriniformes; family Gobionidae; genus Pseudorasbora; species Pseudorasbora parva. The sequence continues at coordinate 19,063,585 of NC_090177.1, forward strand.
TTTCAAATAATGAACGCGTATCAAATATTGACTGCATACAATTAAACTGTATTGTATAAACAGAATATATATATGAATGAACCAGTAAAATTGTCCAGTATATAAACTGTAACTGTACCTAGCACAGGGCTGTTGTGATTATCTCCAGGTGTCCAGCTGAGAGTGACACTGCGTTCTTTAGGTTCGGTCATCTGTATTTGGGTTGGAGGGTCCGGTCGGTCTGGGAAATGAGGGTTGACAAAGAGGTCAAGCATTAAGATGCTAGTAAAAACAAGGCATCTATAATTTTAAAGGTTATTTCTTAAATCTGCCTACAGCAAATCATGTCCTTTTGTCCTTTTTGTAGGTCACATTATCATACAACACACATACAGCTATATAGATCCAGAGTTACCTACCAACAATAGTGATGGAGCCACTCGCTTCTGCCATATCCAGAGTGGTAATGACTTCACAGGTGTATATCCCTTCATCCTCTTCTTCAACATCAGGTATTATGAGGGTGGATTCATCTATCATGTACCTAAGATATTTATGGTTAATAATGTTCATGAAATCACGTTATACAGTTCAAACTAAACCATTCAGCAGGATTTCGAAGGACATGAAGGTATTAAAGCATACTTGTCTGAATCAGAGGACTCTGTGAGCTTCTGTCGGTTCTTTCTCCACTGGACTTGAGGAGCGTCCTGCCTGGAGTCCACCTGGTACTCGCAAGTGAAGGTAGCTGGCTTCCCCCGCTGAATTCGCAGAGCCAACGGAGGTTTCACAATGACTGTCTTATCTTGATTTTAAGAAGAAAAAAATGATTAACAGGTATTTTTCTTGCCATATGTTTCACTAAAAATATTTGTATTACTTTAAAAAAAATCCTATCAGCCTGAAGTGAAACCAGTTATAAATCAAGTATGTGTGAAGGCATGAGCATTCATGCATGCAGAACTCACTGAGTACATCCAGCTCAGCAGTGATGGTGATTTTGCTGTTGCTGACAGAGCAGGTGTATTGGCCGCTGTCATTGAGGGAGGCGTTACTGATCTGTAGAGAGCCATCGGATAACTGACTCATTCTTGGGTTGGCTTTAAGTGCGCCCCAGGACTCACCCTCCCTGTGAACACACGAAATATTAATTTTAGCCTGTTCAAATGGATGCAATGTGCGAGAACACCAGTATTTAGAAATGCTGACTACTGTGTGCGATTCTGCCCATGTGCCCCTAATGAACTCCCCACAAAGCAGCTTCCCCCCACCAATAATGGGGACAGCTGGCTGGAGCAGTTCTGGCATGTGAGGAAGGGACACCCCACAGGATCGAGTCTGTCTCACCATGTGACATTGGGCCGAGGAGAGCCAAAGGTCTCGCAAGCCAGATCAATCGTCTGTCCCTCTGCCACAGAGTACATGAGACCATCTTCTGTCAGAATCTGGGGAGGCAATTCTAGAGAAAAAAAAAACACACCATTTATGATATTCTAGTCCCAAATGTTGCCTTAGCAATGACCACAACCACATTTTTTGAAAATTAATTTACCTATAACATAGACGTAGGTATTGATGAGGATAGATCTGTGCTTATTGCCAGCTTTGCACTGATACACCGCAGTGTCACTGAGTTCCACATTCTTTAGAGTAAGAACACCATGTTTCACACTGCGTCGGGGGTCTGGGTCAATATCTACGCAAAAAAGATACCTCAGTACATCAATTCAAGACCATATACCAATGTTTTTCATGTCTCAAATAAACAGATACATTTATTCAACAAATACAAACAAGGATCACAAAGGTCCACAAGCCAGGATTTGAGTCGCCAAGGCTATTGGCGCTGGCTCACAAATATATTTTAATGACAACGTTTCAGTTGACAGCCTTTTGTAATTTCATCCGACGATTGTGCACGACACTATATATTTTATATATCTTATACGTTACAGGTCCTGTTCTTCGCGATTCCATCTTTCAAACTTTAGTTAGTGTGTAATGTTGCTGTTAGAGCATAAATAATACCTGTACAATTATAAAGCTCAAAGTTCAATGCCAAGCGAGATATATTATTTAACAGAAGTTCCCTTTCAAAGCCTACAGCGAACGGCCGGTTTGGACTACACCCCTGCACTTCCTTCAGGAATGACGTCACTAGAACCGTTTGTTGACTAACCCTCAGCCCTCAAGAACACGCAAAATAAACATTTTTGTTTATTTTGTGGGCGTGGTCTTGTTGCTCTCCCACGTGGAGAAGAGCGCGCATTCAGCGCTTGCATCTCCCCGTTATGGTAAGAGGCGGGACCTTTCCGGGCAAAGTGCGCTAAGCTGCTGTCCAATCACAACACGGGAAGCGCTGGCCCAATCAGGACTCGTTATGTATTTCTGAAGGAGGGACTTCATAGAAAAAGGAAATCATCAGGCCGTTTTTAGGACAGAGGAAACAGCGCTGTACAGATAAGTAAATTGTGTGAAAAATACTGTGTTTTTTTACACGCGAAACATGAACTCATGTTATATTGCACACTGTAAACATAATCAAAGCTTCAAAAACACGCGAAGAACGGGACCTTTAATATTTCAATTCAGCAACACATCTGCATGGTCACGATTCTCTGATGTTAATTAACTGGTCACATGACATGCAGGTAAACAAATATTTCATATTCTTCTAGGTAATGTTTTATTTTTATTATAATCATTTATTTTAAAATGATTGATTGATTTATTTATTTTTTATTTGTTTTTCCATTGAATCACGAACCCCTGCAGTTTCCCCATGAACCCCAGTCCTGACGGAATCAGTTACCAGTAAGAAGATTGCCATTGATGCTCCAGGTGACATCAGGCTTAGGAATGCCGTCAGCCTTACATTCCAGTTTGATCGTCTCTCCTGGGGCGTACAGCTGGCTCTTTGGTTCTTTAGTCCAATATGGGGCAGCTAGACCACCACAAAACAAAAAACGAATCATGAAAGGTCTATGGCAATAATAATACAACTTTCAAGAAGGAATGGAAGGTAGCCAATAAGCTTTTATCAAGCAATAAGCAATTATACACCAATCATGCAAAACTAATAATGTAAATCCTGACTGGGTTTGTTGCTTTCGTCAGCAAAGTCTAATTTAAAGTTGTTAAGAGTCATCCTCCTAAATATATCAAGTTAAGTCATCCTGTTAAGTCATCCTCCTAAATATATCAAGTTCATACCCCACATCTAAATCTGCAGAGGAAGTGATCTGGCAGTGTGAAGCATACAGTACCTTCCACAGTGATGCTGTAGGTGTGAGTGACCATGCCTTGCAGATTTGTGGCGGTACACTGGTACTCTCCACTGTCAGACTCTGTGATATTCTTAAAGCGCAGAACTCTGTTATAACTGTCATTGGAGGTGCGCGACTCAGACAGGACTCCATCTTTCCTGATCCACTGGATACTGGGAGCAGGCCTAATGGGGGAAACAACAGCGTGTAAACAAACGGTGTAAACACACTTTTAAACTCTAACTTTGTTGACTTACAGGCCCTGTACAATGCATTCCAGCTCTAGGTTTTGGCCACTGAGGACCAGGTAGGAGCTGCGGGAGCCAGTGGGTCGCATCATTTGAGGCCTTCTGTTACGCACCACTGAGTTAGCTACAGATACAGACAAAGACAGAATCATTGGAGGAAATAAGAAGAGAGAGCATGGTAAACAATCACGGCTACAGTAAATGGGTGTTTGCAGAGGAAATAAGCTGGGCAAATCATTATTCATGGATGGATGGATGGATGGATGGATATAGACAGACAGAAAGACAGATATATACAGACAGACAGACATGCAGTACATAGATAGATAGATAGACAGACAGACAGACAGACAGACAGACAGACAGACAGACAGACAGACAGACAGACAGACAGACAGACAGACAGACAGATAGATAGATAGATAGATAGATAGATAGATAGATAGATAGATAGATAGATAGATAGATAGATAGATAGATAGATAGATAGATAGATAGATAGATAGATAGATAGATAGATAGATAGATAGATAGATAGATAGATAAAGGCATCCTCTGCCTTGGTGCTTACTGGGGACAACAGTGAGTTTGATGGGCTCTTTGAGCATGATGATGCGTGCGCTGGGGAACTGAGTGTTACAGGTGTAGTCATCTCGGCTGTCTGCCGCAGTCACATGAGAGAAGTACAAGTTCCCATCACGACCCTGAATCACACGCTCGTTTTGCTGAATGTGCCGCAGCCCTAAGAGAAAAAGAGTGTAGAAAAAGATGTATATACTGTATACAGATATTGCTTAAATGTTGTTCTTGATAAAACAGGATAAAAACAGACTAACTTTTGTCCATCCAGTGGATGACTGGGGCCACGGTGCTGTTTGGAGGATTACAGGGAAGCACCACACTCTCCCCTTCCGTCACTTTCATTGACACCTTCTTCTCCTTCTGCAGAGTGGGATTGTCTACAAGAGAGTTCACATGATCCTTCAGAAAGCATTCTAAAATACTGATTTGCTGCTCAAGAAATATTTATTGTCAATGTTGAAACAGTGCCGTGTAATGTTGTGGAAAGGGTGAAACATATTTTCAGGATTCAGCAGAATTTTTTGAAACATTATAAAGTATCCTAGCTAAAAAAGTATATATATTTTTAAAAAGTTACTGGTCACAATCGTTTAAGTGATAGTGTAAATAAAAAAAAAATGCAGGCCATTCTCAGATGTGGATGGGTTAGAATTTTAATTATTATTTACAATAATTGACCATTTCAAATACATTTTATACTTGTGAGAAACTGGAGAATGCTAATTAGCTAGCAAGTTATTATTTACAGCACAGCTGACAAAACAAACGAACACCAGAACGCAATTCAAAACTAGCCTACATAACTAGTCCAACATTATTTAGAAGATGCCTTGGCTTAAAATGATATGAAATATGTGTGTGATGGTACACATATTAATGTGGCCAGCACCAGCTGTGTGTGGAGTTCATAATATGCCGGCTATTGTTAGCCCTGCTCATGCTGAGTACTCTCACTTCCTGCACATATTAATCCCAGGAGTGGTCGTCCCCGCTGACACACTTACACGACTCACACTGGTTTCTGAGGTAACTGTTGTCAGGGAAACTGGCAGAGAGGTCGGGACAGAGTAAGGGAGACAGGTAGATTGCTAGATAGATGTGATGTTGTTGTTATTGTTTGTACAATGAGCCGCTCAGTGTTGTGTTTGATAGCAATTTGGGAAGCAATCTGGGATTTATATTCTTTCTGGAGTTCTTCGAATCGCTTGTGTGACTGGCACGCACAATGAGCTGTAATTTTCCACTAAATGACATTTTCTGCATATGACACAACAGGGGGAAGGGGGTTTGATTTTGGGCTGTTAGCTGCTGTGAGCCAGATTCTCTCAACAGAAAACTCGCCCCATGTGGGAACGTCAAGGATATCAAACAGGCAATCATAAGTGTGCTGCTCAATAATGTTGTGGTAATGAGAGTGACTTACTCTCTGTGACAATACGAGCCTCATTAGACACCGCCGTGCCGAGCTCGTTAGATGCGTAGCAGTTATATCTGCCCTGGTACTGGTGGATGGGTCCATCTTTGGCTGTCAACGAGAAGGTCCCAGAATCTCTGGACACTGAGAGGTCAGGGTCTTTAGACGGGTCAAACTCCAAATTATCTTTCACCCAGCGGAACCTAGCAATGATGCAGATAAGAAATAAGTGACAGTCATTTTTTCTTACATAGAAAATAACATCTATAAATTAAATTGATATAGTGAAAAATCAGTATTAGTATTTTTTTCTTCTATACAAAAATTATGCATTAAACTGATCAAAAGTGACAGTAAAGACATTTATAATGTTAAAAATGATTTCTATTTCAAATAAACGCTGTTGATTTTGGACTTTCTTATTCATCAAGGATCCTGAAAATACAGTGTCTCACAGTTGCCACAAAAATATTAAGCAGCACTGTTTTCAACATTAATAATTATAACGTTTTTGAGCAGAAAAATCAGCATTTTAGAATGATTTCTAAAGGATCATGAGACTGCAGTAAAGATGCTGAAAATTCGGCTGTGACATCACAGGAATAAATTAAATTTTAATACATATTAAAATAGAAAATAGTTATTTTAAAATGTAGTGCTATTTCAAAATATTGCTGTTTTGCAATTTTGATCAAATAAATGCAACCTTGGTTCTTTTAAAACCATTTAAAAATCTTACCAAGCCTAAAGTTTTGAACTACAAAGATATACATAACTAATTTTAATACACCTTAATATCTGATATTTTAAGCCACATTATAATGCATTATAATATTCATAGCCAATTGAAAGGCTTGATGAATGTCATTTTTGAAATATACTGAGTGGGACATATAGGCAGGCTTGTCCTTTTTCAGATGGATGGATGGATGGATGGATGGATGGATGGATGGATGGATGGATGGATGGATGGATGGATGGATGGATGGATGGATGGATGGATGGGACAAAGAATGATAGATAGACAGACAGACAGATACATAGACAGATAATCTGATAGCATGATAGAACAAATTAATGAAAGAACGATATATAGAACTATAGATAGAATGATAGAGATATAGAGAGAATCAGATACATAGATAATCAGATAGAACAAATGAATGAATTAAAGAACATATGAATGAATTAAAGAACAATTAATGAATGATAGTATGATAAAACAATAGATTAGATGTGTATCTTGGAGTTGGTTATTATAATGTAACTGTGGCTGTGGTTAGGCCTACAATTATTTATAAAGGAATACAATGCATATAGCTGTAATGCATAAAGGCTTTAAATAAATGGTTACCAAATGATTTAACTGTGTTGCTATGGATACTAACGTGGGTGGGGGATTCCCAGTTGCATCACAGGTGAGTGTGATGTCGTCTGCTGAGAAGGTGGTGATAGACTGGGGCTGGACGGTAATCACTGGGGGGCTTTTCACTGCGGAGAGAGTGCAAAATCACATTTCAAACATTCAATTATCCTGTATATTTCTGTAAGCTGTGAAGTTAGCAAAGCAACACCCTTAAATAGAAACAGACATCTATTTCCAAAGAGCTATAATAACTTTATAATAACAGCTCATTTGTTCATTGCTTCAGATGTGGATGATGAAGGCATATTAGTCTCAGTAGCCTTTCCGCTGACCTGCTGTAATAACAATATTCAAAACAGCTTAATGATCCGCAGCGCCATTGACTTCAGTAAAGTTTCCCACTTAACCTCAACAGTGTTCTGAAGCGAGAGCCTCTGAATCTCACCAACACACTTACTCGATCAGTTCCAGGAAATGGAATATCGTCCATATCATTAGAAACTCCCAAGAGAAAAGAGGGAAATGAAGAGTGTGGTGTAAAGTGTGTAGAGGCCCAAGATGTTCTCTAAGTGTCTGTTGTTTTACAGATGAGTGGCTCACAAAAATCAGAGAGCAGGAAGAAAATTAGAGTAGAGGAATGAATAAGAGAGGCAGACAGCGAGAGCATAAAGCATTAGTGATATAATCTGAGGACAGACTCACTGAGGCAATAATAAAGTGCTTAGACTGAACACATAACAACACTGATGTCTGGGAATGCTTACAGTGATCCTTTACTATGCAGTTTATGCCCTAATCTCTCTCTCTCTCTCTCAAAGCTTGCAAACATCAAAAATGAGAGAAGAATGCACATGTTTGTCTAATCTAATGATTGAAAAATTGTGGAAAAGTTCCCAAGAAATGTAGTTTGACGGGCATTAAGTCTGTTAGATTTATGGGGGGGAAATGAAGGAATTTTTCCTTCTATCTACAGCCAAAGTACTAAAGAAAATAACTGTGGCAAACAAGAGATTCAATGGTAATAGATGAAGAGCCTGAAAAATAATCAATTCTTGTTTACTGTATACATGAACTGAATTAGTTTGAAGACGTTTCAAAGAAAACTTTGTATTTACCACATGTGAAAGTCTCTCATTAATCTGAACTGAAGAATTGTAAAGAATCAAAGTGGTTGGACTATTCTCCTAAGAGATGTTGGAGATCTTTATACCTATCACCTTTTGAAAAGCGCACTGCTTATCTTCATTGGAGGATTGGGTAATTGCGACTAATAGATACTTGGTACGTGTTGACGCCACTGTGGAATGTAATTTTCGTGGTCTTGAAGAAACATTAAACCATATTTTTAGATTGTTCTAGACTAAATGGTCCGTTTCAGATTTTAAAGAGTTGGCTTAGAACACTTGGAGAAGATATGAATGAAAATATATTTATATTTGGTCCAAAATATATTGCAACAGTTTAAAAAAAGTATTTATTTAATCCATTTTTTAATTGGTGAATCTAAGCTGTCAATATGGATTACTAGGAAAAATAAGCAGAAAGATAGTGGAACCACTGAACCTGAAATTATTTTAAAAAAAAAAGGCTTTTGTAGCTGCAAAGATTAAAGCAGAATGAGCTTTTTTAAATTAACAAAAATGTGGTTGTATTCAGTGAGTTTTGGGGACAGGCAGACGTGTTGTGTGTGGTTCACCAAGATGAAATTGTATTTTTAAACTTATTTAAAAAAAAATGTGTTTAGTTTTTTTTCTTCCATGAATGTGTTAAGTGAATGTGTATATTTTATTGTCTGACAATGATGTTTAAAAAAAGGAAAAAAAATATATATATATCCTTTATAATCTTTATGAATAAAGAGCTGTTAAAAGTCTCTTTTTAAAAAACTCTATCTATCTATCTATCTATCTATCTATCTATCTATCTATCTATCTATCTATCTATCTATCTATCTATCTATCTATCTATCTATCTATCTATCTATCTATCTATCTATCTATCTATCTATCTATCTATCTATCTATCTATCTATCTATCTATCTATCTATCTATCTATCTATCTATCTATCTATCTAGAAAGGGACACAACCCTAGAAGGTCAGGAACACGTGGACAGGAAATGTAGAAATGTAAAAATAAAAAAAAAGATAAAAAAGAGGAACAGGAGACTGTTCAAAAACACAAGTAATCCCTGGTGATGGACCATCTTATGGACCATTAACCATTATATCTGGGAGGCATGGCCACCCCTCACCCATCTACAGAAGATAATCATTCATTTTAAAAACTCATGCCTTAATGCACTCTCCATTTTTTCACAATCATTCCCACACTTCTATATATAATAACAAACACATTTCTCAGCTGATCAGTTTGGGGTGTTTGCTGCAGGCTGTGTTCCGTTATCTGAATAAGTCTTGGAAATGTTAGTGAACTAGAGTCAGTACATGCAGAAGCATATATTACATGCTAGAAATACTCACAGTCTCTTATTTTGTCTGTCCATTTAGTCAGCACGGGGAAGAAAGAAACATTTGTAGTTTACAGTAAGGCACATCGACATCTTATATTGTCCACACCACTCACGTCACAAACACGTAGAACATGCACACATTTACACATAAACTCTGCCTTTATGACTTTTATTCTTAAATAAAGCAAATTACAACTCCCAACATCTAACCCTAATGAGGATTAGATGCTTTACTGTATTTGCAAGGGCTTTTTTAAAAATGCACATACATAACACATTTGTTCTTCTGTCATGGTGTGAAGTTTTTTGATATTTTCTCTCCTAACCCTCACAGAAACCCTTCCCCTTCCAGATTGCATTAGGATATTCTTTTAAAAAAAAACATAAGTTTGTGATTATATGATTACACCGTTTGGAGGTGAAACAAAGAAAAGACATGATGCCAGCTCAGACACCTGGACTGTAGTTCAGCTAGCCAACAAGAGGCACACTAGAGATAACAAGATGCTGGCAAAGCAGAGCTAAAATAAAATCCCTCCCTATCTAGCTATTTTCCTGCCTTTGACTTCAATCACCCTTTGCAAGACCGCTTGGTACTGCAGTCCCAACAACTTAATAAGAAAACAAACATGCTGAATGTCTGAAAACAGCAACACGGCAGTGAGACAGGAACAGAGCGTTAGCATATGGGCCGGACCCGTTCAGACTGTGTGTGCTGGATGAACATTTTTAAAGTGGGTGTGTTATTGATCTCACTGGTCACATCCATGTCCATGTTTCCCATTTAAAGGTCACAAATTGAAAGTCAAGAGAAACTGTGACCTTTCATGGCGATGTAAATCTTCACTGACATCTCATTTTGGAGCATTTCGGTTTTGTTGTTTTCATAATCTAGTCTTTTTCCTCTTCTTTGTGTGTGTGTGTGTGTGTGTGTGTGTGTGTGTGTGTGTGTGTGTGTGTGTGTGTGTGTGTGTGTAGGGGCGGAAAAGGAAGATACTCTGTTACACTGATACATGGATGCAATCTTAAATTGCAGATGTACAATAATAGCAACAAACTCAGTGCTGTTTATAGCTTTAGGAAGCTTGTAGCAGCTGCTGTTTTTACAGTTCCTGCTCAGGTGGGTTTCAATCATTGTGCGCTTGACTGTCCTTTCCAATCACGCCTGTACTAGGCATTTGGGTCAATAGTATAATCAATTGAGCAATTAAACTAGCTTAAAACTGCTCATTCTGCACTTTTTAACTCACATACACCTAATAAAAAGCCATAGCAAACATCATGATACTGCAAAAATCAATGCAAAAACACATTCGACATGCACACACATTTTAATGCAAAGTCAAATCTTATACTCACATTTGGATGGGATGTTGATCATGGTGTCCCCAGGCCTTGGAGCCACAGACAGCAGGAGGAGAGGGAGCAGGAGAGCAGCACATCGCCCCCTGCTGCCCACCTGCTGTTGTGACATGGCAGGCATTGAACCTGCTGGCAGGCACAAACACAACGGGTCAGAAACTATTATCCCAATCAGAGAAGAGCAGTCTTTATTGTTTCTTCTTCCTGTATGTTTTTCTCGGGTCCACACCCTCACGATGCACTATCACTGTAAGAGGAGAGAGTGAGAGTGAGAGTGAGAGTGAGAGTGAGAGTGAGAGAGAGAGAGAGAGAGAGAGAGAGAGAGAGAGAGAGAGAGAGACAGAGAGAGAGAGAGAGAGAGAGAGAGAGAGAGAGAGAGAGAGAGAGAGAGAGAGAGAGAGAGAGAGAGAGAGAGAGAGAGAGAGAGAGAGAGCCAGAGAGCCCGAGAGAGGGGTGGAGTTGGGGGCACAGTAAGAAATGGAGGTGCATAATCTGTTCTGACAATATCGGTCAACCATTACCATAAAAACCATTTAAAAAATGCAATGGTAACATGGTAAAATCATTGTTTCAGATGGCAATACCAATGGTACACAATGTAATAGATTATTCATTATATTGTAATAATATCCATTATCAAGTAATAGATAATGCACAGCTAGCTGTGCTTTAAACTATTTTATTACACAACATCGGGGCAAAGAACCACCCAACACGAAGTGAATTAAATAAGTGAATGTAGCCTACCAGGCTACAGTACATTGTACTCCAAGGTACTTCAAAGAATAACATGGTACTTTTTTGTTGTTAATATTTAAATAATAACTTTTAAATAATAATAATATAAATAATATTTTGTATCATTGTCAGTATTGATTTAATAGTTATCAATATTTTTTTAGAATGTATCCCTTATTTATTTAAAACTGATATAGTCATAATATATTTATATTAAAAAATTACAAAATTATCATTATTATGTATTGTACTATTTAATATGACATGTATCAATATTTATTCTTACATGAATACTGCTCTTATTTATGATAAATGATGCTTATGAATTATTAAAGGGTTATCTGATAGGAACTTCCCTGAGGGTTGGTTTGTGTGTTGTGTGTAATATGCTTTATAAGTCATAAAATGAATATATTCTACATCAGCTAAAACTTCTACATCAAGGAACAACAAAATTTAGTGTGTTGCTCTTATTTCTAAAAGAATCAATAGAAAACAGAGCACAATACATTCCACTGATAGAAATACTAGACATCATTTTCATGGATGAAGTGACCATAAGTTAGCCTGGATGCCAGCCGAACTTAGCCCCGCCCACAAAATGTTTAGGTCGGGCAGTTCGGTCTGGCCTTGATCCATAGAGGAGTAATTATCATAAGCCCCTTTCACACTGCACGTCGGACCCGCAATATTCCCGGAACATTGCCGGGTCGCCTTCTGTGTGAAAGCAACCACGTCCCGGAATTGATTACCGAATTGAACCCGTATAGTAACATTGCGCGATTCGATCCAGTGACGAGCGCTGTGTGAACAAAAGCCGAAACTAATGCTGCAACGTGTACGTAGTTATCGTGCGACTCCTAGAGCTTGTTTTTTCCATAATACAACCCTGCAGTGCCAGAAGAGCTGTTCGGTGTTTTAAACACAGAGAGTCTTCGTATACAAAAGAAACTAAAATTAAACAAGCAGAAATGTGCGCAAACTGGACACAAGTCGAGACCACGGAGCTCCTTACTATCCGCGCTGAAGCTGAGATCGCTCGCCATTATACGTCACATCAGGATGTCAGGTGTCAACTCGATCCGGGACCGTTACGGGTTGTGTGTGAAAGCGCACATATTACGGTATTTCGCTGGCAGTGTGAATGGACCAAAACTAGAGGCCCGGGAACAAATGCCGCGTCGCATTATCCGTGTATTTGCCGGAAAAGTGTGAAAGGGGCTATAGACAGTAAAAGAAATGGACAGAGCGATCCCACTGACTTCAGCGGCAGAAAATGAGACCAATCAGAGGCACTCACTTCCTGATGACTGAGCGAACTGCACAGGCTCAGACTGAGCTTGATGACGTAGATGTGACGTGAGCCTCCTGTCTGACAGTTGTCGGTCTTCTAGTTGTTGTGGAAAGTAAAATCTGAATCATGTTGTTTAAATATTTTCTCACATTGCTTTTGGCTCACTATGGGCTTCCCCCTTGACTTTATCAGACTTTATGTCTCCACGTCCCCCCGACTGCCTCATAGACAGTAAAAGATTGTTTCTGAGCGTCTCCTCAGGTCTATACGGTAATTTCTCAACTGTGCGACAGAGTCGTGTTGGTTATGACGCAATCATTATCCTATTTTTACAAAAACAGCTTCTACGGGGCGATAGTGTAAGATACAAGGTAACGGAGCCTTTTATGCATTCTCGTGTTTCTTTATAAATAAAAAATGGACAAACAGAGTCTTTAAACGCCTCAGATGTAAAGTTATTCACTGTCAAAGTGACTCAAAAATGAATGGGAGTCAATGGGATACTAACAGCAGGTGATGGCTTGGTTAGCAATGGCAGCCCCTAGGGGTGGAACGCTTTCCGAGCGCTAGATTACCCTCTTGGTAATTATCACCGCACAGAAACTGTTCGGACCAATGAAATCACCAGGGCGGGCTTTAAACGATGATGGACAGATGATCAACAGTAACGTAATCATGCATGTCATCAAAGGGGCTTGGATTATATTTGTTTGAATCCTAAACGGAGAGCTTGTTTGTGTATGCATTCGCCTTCACAATTTCTCTCAGAAATGATGATCATGTTGGGTAAGTACTCTGTGTATCATTATATTATTTTATTTTTTTACAACACCGGCAAAGATTGTGTATTCCAGCCTGATTTCAGCGCGCATGCGGACAGGGTTGCCAAGTTTTTACAACAAAACCTGCCAACTACTAGCCCTCATCAATAGCTTCTCGGGGGGTTCTCCGGGGACAAAATATTGTTTGGGGGGTAAAATGTGTGTTATTTTGGCAAGGTTGCCTGCTAAAATTCGCACTCATGGTTCTATATATCACATAATAATCGCTTCAACCCACAGAAAAAAACATGGACTTGGCAACACTGTGCAGTTGAGCTCTGTTGACATTTGAATGACAATGCGCCGCTTCGTTGCTCTGATTGGTTGTAGGTCTATCCAACTGAGGTCTTTCCTGGTTCGGTTGAAACCGTTGAAACACGCCTCATAATCACAGCCCAATGGAGCAGTTTCAGACTCATATTCTGACTAGAATTGAGTGTGACCACGTCAGGCTAACCATAAATGCAAGCACACTGCAATTTTTTCTCATCTCAATTACAGAGCAACTGCAACCTCATGAAGCAATTTACTCAATGCATTTCCTCAGCAAGACCATAGATATGTATATCTATAAGCAAGACCTCAGAAGTTCTTAATGTCATGCTATTTATAGGTAATGATGAATGGAGGCCGACAGGAGCGTTTCTAGGTTTTAAAACATCAGGGCCTGGGGTGGGTGATAAGATAACAAGATTTGCAAAAACAATATAGTTTATTGGTAAACACAAAGTAACACTTTGTTACAAAAAGATTATTATATGCTTATGACAGTTACATCTAGCTGTTAAACATTTACATTACATTTGATTTCCCACAAATGTAATGTAAATAGCACTAATACTCCTTCTTTTTTTCTTAAGTCATTGATTGATTTATTACGTAAATACTGCTTTTTATAAAACGGAAAGACATTCACTTGTCCGTGAGCAAACAAGTTGCTTATCTGTAAAAAAAAATATATATATATATATTTTTGTGTTGTAAATATAAATTTATTCTGAAGCAAAAAAATTTATCAGTGTTTTATCAGCTTAAATCTGCATATTTGTTGTATTTACCCAGAGGGCATTTTTTAACCTTTATAAAGGGCATTTCCCCCCCTAAACTTATTAAATGTATGTTTCATCTTTCATTTTAAATTCTTATTTATCAATAAATTCAATTAGAATTATAAGACACTACAGGAGTTTTACCAATCAAATTAAATAATTTACACTGAAAAAGTAATAATAATTCAAATTGAATTTATTGATAAATAAGAATTTGTGTATGTATATAAATATATATATACACACACACATATGTTTTGGTACTTGTCCAGTCTCACTTGCACCTTCAAAACATCCACTTAGCCAAACAAGCATTAATGTCGAGCCCTACTTGTTGTAAGTGCTTTCACATCTTTTTAGAGTTGGGTGATATCTTACAGACATTAGGTTCTGTATTTAGGGCTTGTGTATGCTTTCAGGCTTTGCGTTATGTATTTCCTCAACATTGAAATAAGGCAAATATAAATGTCAGGAAACCCCATTCCTGGCCATTTAAAAGTCATTAAATGTCAATGACCACTGCATCATTTGATTAAAGCATGTAAAAGTTTGCTTTACTCTCATAGTTTTTTACGGTAATAAAGAAGACATGTTTGATTCTTTTTATTTGTCATTGTCTCTTAGAGGACTATGCGGTGCTGACTGTGTTATTTAATTTTTTTTTAACTGCTGTGAGATTGATTACTGTTGCACACAACTACTGGAAATACACTATGCTATGCCAAAAGTATTGGGACACCCCTCCAAATTATTGAATTCAGGTGTTCCAATAACTTCCATGGCCACAGGTGTATAAAATCAAGAAACTAGGCATACAGACTGCTTCTACAAACATTTGTGAAAGAATGGGTCGCTCTCAGGAGCTCTGTGAATTCAAGCATGGTAATGTGATGGATTTATTGCACAGGTGGCAACCTATTTGTGAAATTTCATCACTACTAAAGATTCCATGGTCAACTGTTAGTGGTATTATAACAAAGTGGAAGCAATTGGGAACAGCAGCAACTCAGACACAAATTGGTAGGCCACGTAAAATCACCGAGCTTAGTCAGCGCATGCTGAGACTCACAGTGTGCAGAAGTTGCAATAGCTATACAGATCTCCAAACTTCATGTGGCCTTCAGATTAGCTCAAGAACAGTGTATAGAGAGCTTCATGGAATGGGTTTCCATGGCCGAGCAGCTGCATCCAAGCCTTACATCAAGTGTCTGGACTCTAGAACAGTGGAGATGTGTTCTCTGCAGTGACAAATCATGCTTCTCTGTCTGTCAATCCAATGGATGAGTCTGGGTTTTGCCGGCAGTTGCCAGGAGAACGGTACTTGCCTGACTGCATTGTCGAGTGTAAAGTTTGTTGGAGGGGGATTATGCTGTGGGGTTGTTTTTCAGGGATTGGTATTGGCCCCATAGTTCCAGTGAAAGGAACTCTTAATGCTTCAGCAAACCAAGACGTTTTGGACAATTTCATGCGCCTAACTGTGTGGGAACAGTTCAAGTCCCCATCCTGTTCAAACATGACTGTGCACCAGTGCACAAAGCAAGGTCCATAAAGACATGGATGTCAGTTTGGTGTGCAGGAACTTGAATGGCATGGACAGAGTCCTGACCTCAACCCGATAGAACATCTTTGGGATGAATTAGAGCGGAGACTGCGAACCAGGCCTTCTCGTCCAACATCAGTGCCTGACCTCACAAATGCGCTTCTAAAAGAATGGTCAAAAATCTTTAAAAAGGCCTTCTCAGAAGAGTTGAAGCTGTTATAGCTGCAAAGGGTGGGCAACTCCATACGGTTTAAGAATAGGATGTCAATAAAGTTCATGTGCATGTAAACGTGTACCAAAAGACAAAGAGAGACCGACTTCAACAATCACAGCGACAGCTCAGAACTAAGATTAAACCACCAATATTTGATTAATTGATATCATATTTCCTCTAAACTCAGGGGCCTATTCCAGGCCAAAATTATGAATATAAAACAATGTCTGGGTCTTTTTGATGAGCCTCTTAGACAGAAAAGATATGCATCTATTAGAGCAGCTATCGCTCACGCTGCAGGCTTATGAGCTATACCGCAGGAGGAGTTCTCCATCTGTACCAGGGCCTGCCAAATGACACCACAAAGACCTGCATGTATGGCTCCATTTATCAGTACTATCACTGGATCAAGCAATCGTCTTTTTTCATTTACTTGCCTTGATCACAATACAGCACAAAAAGGAGCTCCCCAAGGTCTTGTGATAACTTCAGACAGAGAATGAGGATGAAACTAAATAAGAAGCGAGAAGTGGATATTTTTATTGGCTCTGGAACAGCGTGTCTGACAGCAGCTGGCAGCTATGCATATCTTTAGCTGGGCACCACTGTACCCTGCTGGTGCCAAACCCTGGAGCTGAGTGACCTTGGAGCAGAAGGAAAGGTTGAAGGAGTAAAGAACAATCATTCACTTTCATACACTCGTGCGCACACACAAAGACAACCCTGCTGAAAAGCCCAGCTCAAACTAGCATACATTTCCAAGAGGTTTCCTGAAGGTCTATTGTGGTTTGGTGCTGGTCTAGCTGGCCAACACGCAACACAGGGCTGGATCACAGTCCCACGAGCCCCCTAAGAAAACATTTTTAGAGGTCGCTAGAGTCGCCACTCTGGCTCTTTCCAGCTACCTCTGCTGCCCCATAACATGCATCAAACTGAAAATCTATACTATTTTGTCAAAATAAATAATAATAAAAATGCAACAAAAAATTACATTATAATCTGTCTGGAATGTGCAAATGAAACAATGTTTGAAACACACAGAAGTCACTTTTAAGCTAACTAGCCAACTGTATTTTCCAGAAAAAAAGTCACACCGAGTTACAATTGCACCAAGAGAGAAAAAAACAGACAAGTTGCATCTGTCAGATCCTATTATAACATTTTTTAAAAAATGTAAAACGTGCTAAGTATAAAACATACATTTTAAATGCCATTCAGAATTCATGACCTCTATTAAAGGCAAGCCAAAAATACCTTATTTAAATCTAAACTGAAACTGGCATCTGGGCAATGCTCTATAGTCTACACAAATAAACTTGGGCTTACATAGGGATGAGACCCTGTATAGCAAAAAAACGTTTTTTTCCCCCCGCTTCTGTAACTCACAGATTTTTTTTAGCTGGAGTGCTCAAACCTTTATATAAAGTACCCCAGTTTGTTTACTACAAAAGGCACCAATTCAAACCTCTGCAAGAATATCACAGTCCTTATGAGTTGATGTCAAACACATGGTGTGCCTTTGATACAATCTATCCCACTGCTGGTGTTGAATGTAACACATGCTGGGGTAAGTTGTAATAATTAGACAAAAGAAGCAATAATAGAGGCCGCATTATGCAATATTCTTCAAAAACAGGTCTATTGAAACAATCTGAAAGGACAAAAACAAACTCCATTAAGTATTTATGCTTAATAAAAACTCAACTCCAGTAAACATTTATCACTTACAAAATAAAATAAAATAAAAATAAAATTGAATATGGAAAATGAATATTCTCTATCAGAGTAACAACGGTGAAATGTTTTTTTTTTAACCCTCAAGTGCAGGCTTGGTAGGCCAGCAAGAGACTGCATTGGGCACAATTTACCCACACTTCCCCATGTCTTACAGCTGCCAAATAGAAACGGTTTTCATTGTCTGCAGTCTCAGAATCCTCACAACTGGCTTTCAACATTTGCTTTGCAACTGATCTTACCGATTTTGAACCCTTTAAACCTCACCAGTTCCTTATTTATATATATATATATATATATATGCATGCTTGTCAGAGTGTACGAATATGATCCCCAATGTAAGCCATGGCACACTGTAAGATCTCAGTTGTCATTAATGTCAGACTGTACGATAGTTTTCAGTTCAGACTGTAAGGTGTTTTATACCATAATGAATGACGCGTTCAGTGATAGTGAGCTGCATTACACGCGGGACTGAAATGCTGGCTACAAAGAAATCTCTAGCTCTCGTTTTGGTCATAGTTTGTCTTGAAAAACCGAGATAGTTGGAGAAGTCACACTGCAGGATTGTGCGCCAAATCTTCTGACAATGCCAAAATTGTGTCTGAGGCAGTGGTCATTAATCGGCTGCCGGTGAACATGCCAAACTAACGATCAAAGACGTCAGATTTTAGCCTAGGATCAGAGGAATCTTTTAGGATTTGCAAAATTTGTCTCAGGATTTAGTTGTATATAAAAGGAGGGTTTTGTAACACTTTTTAAAGATGTGTCCTTGACAACAATTCATATGGGTTCTATGGCAAAGTGGGTAAATAATGAAATTACCACAGGACTCCTATCTTATACCTGATTGGTGGAAATTGTTGCGTTACAACTCTCCTCTTGTTACAACCATAGATGGAATGCACTGACATCACTTTACCGCTGGAACACACCCCCCTAAGCCAGACTGAGTGGCAAAAGAGCTGCTGCACGACTGGATTTAATTGGGAAAACTGCAAAATCGTGAGTAAAACAAACTATTTTCAGTTTAAACTAAAGTTGGGACCACATATAATGTTATTTACAACTTACCCAACACTCAGTGTTACCCAACACCAAAATACTGTACATGTTGACAAAATGATCACTGGAAATCTAAGTTTCGCTGCCTGGAGTTCAGTTGTTTCTGCGAATTGCAGTGAGCCATTTGCTTCTCTTTTGGTAGCTTTTGGCAGTCTGTAAAAATATACCTCAGCCTTCTTGTCAAATCTATTTGTACAGTCAATCTTAAAGCTCTTTCCCATTGTAGCTGTGTTCTGTAAGGCATTCACTCTGAAAAACAGCCACAGTCACACTGGCTGACGATGATGTCACGTGCATACCCTCTATACTGAGTACAGGTGCTGCGTTCCAGTTCGTTTTTATTATGCCCTTCGCTCACTAACGTTCCTATGTCTCATTCACTCGGATGTGCGTCATTGCTTACGTTGCATGAGTGCCCACTACTGGCGGACCCTTTGCAATGGACTGAACTGGAACGCCCTAAGCCCTTGATCACTTGGAATCTACAACGGAGATGATTTATTATTTATATTTTATCCTTTAAGAAATTGTTTAATGCAGCCAAAATTATTTAGAAAAAAAGTTACCTGGCTGCCTTAAAATTTTGAGTTCATTAAAATTAAAATTTTGAGTTAATGCAATGAACATTTTTTGAAATTTGACAACCTTTATTAAAAGATTATTAAAAGATTTTGTAAGCATATTGGGCAATTGTGTGTGTTTTATTTCTGATGACGCAGTGAAACATGCCAAATAGTGCCATTTTTCATGATAATAGAGGTTCGTGGTTCAGATACAATAATATTTTGAGTTTCTATTTATTAAACAAATTTCCTTC
The DNA here is from genome assembly GCF_024679245.1 of Pseudorasbora parva. Lineage (NCBI taxonomy): Eukaryota > Metazoa > Chordata > Actinopteri > Cypriniformes > Gobionidae > Pseudorasbora > Pseudorasbora parva. The sequence continues at coordinate 19,083,547 of NC_090177.1, forward strand.
ATTGTATCAACAATTTTTTTTAATTTCAGTAAACTCAAAATTTTAAGGCAACCAGGCTACTTACTTTTTTACGTTAAACCAATAAAAACAAACTTTTTTTTAATAGTGTAAGCTATGTATATAGGTGTGTTTGGGTTGTGTTTTTAAAAAATAATAAAAAATATCATAGAGTTTTTTATGGTGGGGTAAATTAAACGCGATATGCGGTGACATCACAATCGTGTTGCATTGTGGTGCAGGGCCGTGTAAAGCCTTTGCTTAACTTTTGCTGTATTTCTTCACCTTCAAGAAAGGACGAGAGCTCTCCATTATGTCTCCCTCTTTACCTAAATGTGTCTGTTTTCTTGCTTTACCCGAGGCAAAAAGTCATTGAAACAGATTAGACTTTAAATTACATGAATATGTGGTGAAATAACCAGATTTTCACTTCAATGCATGTTTATTTTAATGTGAACAACATTCTATCACTTTAATTCAGCGCGTCTAGCACAAAATAGACGAAATAGAAACGATCGACGTGCTGCTGCAGACGAACCGCTCCTGGAAAGCACTGCCGGACCGCATCCGTGTGTAGTTAGAAAGCTGAAATCCGTTAACATTGGGATGTATAACAGGCGATCTATTCATGATCAAACTATTTGCGTTGCAGATCTAAGCAGTTCATAGGAGTCATTTGTTGGACTACTAAATAATAGAAAGACTTGTTTTATTGCTATTATCTCATCCCATTTGAAGCGCTGCTAATGTAAATCGGTAGAGGAACAACTTATATTTTATGCATTGGGAATTTGGGGAACACTAGCTGTCTGCTGGGGTGGCAATGGTCTTTCTTTTAAGGAGGCAGTTGAAACCCCGGTAGATCCACCCCTGCCACTGTCATATTTTCTTACATTTTCTTTTGACATGTTGAGGTGACGATGTACTGGGTGTCCGCTGTGACTCGATTCGGGTGTGTGACAACGATGCTTAACGTACGCATAATTACCTCGATCCAAAAAACAAATAAAAGAAAAGGATAACGCAAAAGAGAATTGTCTCGGGAGCCTCCTGGTGTTCGGGGCCCTGAGCTGCAGCCCATGTTGCCCATTAGGATAACGCGGCCCTGCTGAAGTGTATATATGAAGTAGACTCGCTCCCTCTTTCAAAACCTATAGAGTCGGTGGGCGGGGCTTAACATAATGACGGCCAAGTTGTGGTTGCGTGCTTCTAGTAAACACAAAAGCTGGCGAACGGCGGTCTTTTGAATCAGCTTTGACCACGACTCTATAAAGACTTGGAGTTAAGCTTTTCTCTGAGAAAAGAACGGCACTGAAGTCATTCTTAAAAAGGGAAGATGTATTCGGAGTTTTGCCGACTGGATACGGCGAAAGTTTAATCTGTCAACTAGCTTCGCTTCACCTTCGTTGCTCTGATTGGTTGTAATGCTATTCAATTGCGTGCAGAGGGAGTTTGAAAGAACACCGTTTATCCGCCCCTCAGATTGAGCCCTGTCAATGGTGAGTTTCCAGACCAAACATCTTGATGTGGGTCTGGCTTGTCAGGCTACTGATCAATGACAATTCTGATCAATTCCACCTGTGAAAATTTGCCAGACAATGGTAAATTTGACCACACCTTAATTATTTTTATGTTTTGGCTAATAACTGATAAATGGGTCAATCTAAAATTCTAAATTTTTAAATAAATAATTTTAAATTCTACAAGTGCATTGGGGCATAACATATATTTTGAGTTTGCTAAATATTACATCTTCTTGTGTTTTTAGGATGTAAAACATGTATAAAATGTATAAATGAGAACGCACAATTGAAAATACAAATATTGTGTGATAAATATATATCCAAAATCTGATATGTTTGTAAAATCGTACACTAAAAAACAATTGTTGGTTTAATTTAAAAAAGTAAGTAACCTGGTTGCCGGATTTTGAGTTCATTGAAATTTAAAAAATGAGTTGATACAATGAAGGAAATTGGTTTAATAAATAGCAACTCAAAATATTATTGTATCTGAACCACATGAAAAATGTGATAAATCATGAAAATAGCACTATTTGGCATGTTTCACAAATGTGTCATCACAATTAAAACACAATTACCCAATATGCTTACAAAATCTTTGTTATTTTTAATTTCTAATAATATTTGAATAAAGGTTGTCATTGTATGAACTCAATTTTTTTATTTAAATTAACTCAAAATTTTAAGGCAACCAGGTATTTTTTTTACAGTGTACATTCTTTATTGTGTTGGTGGGGGGGAAAAAAACAGTTTCAACTAGGTAAGAATCCTGACCACAACATACCAGCATTCAAAATACAGGCTACCATGCTAGTCTTTTCAACCAAGAAAAAGAAATGTAGGAGGAGGGTGGATATTTAATGGGATTTTTTTTTATAGCTACTGAAACATTTGAGTCAGCATTTGAGCCCACATAATGTTACTTACAGGTCACATATGGAAGATCATACACATAATGTTGGTGTAGCGCCTCAATCTTGGATTATATGGCTCATTAAGCACAGTCACCTCACATCGGCGCTGTGCCTGCGAATCTCTTCGTGAAAGCAAGAATTAGAGGAGATAAGAAAAGAAAAGGAGTGGAAGGGGTGAAAGAAGATGACAGCCAAGACAGTAATCCATTCCTTCATTAAATCACACAGCTGCCCAAATCAATCAGTCACCTATCCTCTCCTTTCATCCTCTAGACTCGGAGACATTAGTATTAACTGATCAGGGGGGGAGGGGATGTGTAAGCAGCCAATTAGATGCCAGGTAAGCCTCTGTTGGCCTTTAACAAATGCCATCAAATGAGGATGAATCGAGTCGGGCCTTCATTGGATTTCCTTGGCACTGAGAGGTGCTGAGCGTAGTCCGATTATCCCTGTCACACTGCTGCCCCGGAGGGAGCCAGCCGCCAATCAAACTAGTACCCAGTAACGTGTGATCAAGCAGTACACGCTAACTAGGTGACCAAGTCAAGTATGACTGGCTTGCAGAGAATAGAGCAGGAAAGGAGGGGTTTGAGGGTGTGGAACTGAAGGGGAGTGTCTCATATCCATGAAATGAGCTCCAGGCACTACTTGAACCCCTACATGCTGATAAGAACCTTGTCTATCACAGCTTACATGGCCTCTGTTGCTGATGTGAGCGAGATTGACAATGGTCAGGGTCTCAGCGCCGCTGTGCAGCTGTTGCTGATAGTATCTAATCCTGTCACCTGCCTCATTACCGAAGGTCATAGACTAAACGTCACTGATTCCCTGCAGCGGATAGGAACCGAAGGCAATTATGTCGTTTCCATAGAACAGATGTGCATGCAAAAAAAAACTAAAACAATAATCATCATAACAAACATACCATGCTTTCAGCACCGCAGAGAATTGATGCATCATTCCACATAAACAAACTCAGTAATGTCAACCCTGAGGCAGCTGAAAAAAACAAACAATTATCTTTGCAAAATGGAGCATGTCACGTCACTCGCAGCAGACACTGCTTGAATTTCAGTGGAAATGTGAATATCACTGAAAGTTGTTTTGAATGTAATCACAGCAAAGGCTCTGTGGAACACAGCTTTTAACAAATAACAGAAGTGCATTTTTAAGCTTCTAAATACAATAACTTTGGAACGGTTCTTATTTAAGTACATTAATAGCGAGAAAGTTGTATTTTTAAAAGATGATGAGTGGACCAGCTTGCTGAACACTGTATTTCAGGAGCTGAGGGATAAACTTCTTCGTCTGGTATATCCTTAATCCTGTCATGTCAGTTGAATTATAGTGGGATTCTAGAAGTGCAAATCCTGTTCTTATTTGATTCTGAGGTTATCCGAAAACAGTTAATCAAGTGAAAGTGGTCCAAGTTAGTGCACATACATTAGAAGTAGTGAGTACTGAACACACTGCAAACCGTGGAAACACATCCGGAGCAGTGGGCTGCACTTCGCTGTGGCGCAAGGGGAGCGATTGGGTTTGAGGTTCCCTTGATTGCTCAAGGGCACAGTCGTTTTCTGCCAGTATTGATAATCGACCCCGCAACCTTTCCCAAAATGATAGTTTATATACACTGGGTCAATATATATCTTCAACATAAATACATGCAAGGAAATGCAAATGACAAAACAAGTCTCAATTATTAATTTCAGACTGGTGAATGTGATTTCACCAAGTAAAACATGTCCGTGGATCAACATTCCAATCATATTTTAGAGGGATATATTTACAGTTATCATCAAGTTTAGGCTAACAACAAGGTTTAAGGGCTTCTGCACCATTCTTATTCACCTCTCATTTTCCTCTGATTTTTATGGGTAGGGTTAGGTTTAAGGGTGGGCAGGCTTAGAACTACATTTTTGGACAGTATTGGTGATCCAGGATCAACAAAATATGTTAATCCAGGAACATGTCTTACTTGGCAACATCACAGCGACCTCAGACTACACAGGCTACAAGAAAAAACAGCAGGAGACCGTGTAGACTTCACCGTTCTGAGATGTAATATCTGTTATCTTGTTCTAAAATCATCAACTATGGCTTGCATAATTATTTCCCATGCACCCTCAAGCAACTAGTGAGAATATGTATTCTGACTTCACTGTTCTGAGATGTAATATCTCTTATCTGTTCTAAAATCATCAACTACGGCTTGCATAATTTTTTCCCATGCACCCTCAAGCAACTAGTGAGAATATGTATTCTTACACAGTCATTTAAAATTAGAAATAAAAAACCCAGCAAATATTAATCTACACACAGGCGCTTTCTTCAAACAATACCCTGCGTTCTGCCGTTTTGCTAAACCGCAGTAGCACTAAGAGTGTTTATCCAGTGAAAGTCATCTGTACAGTATGTGTTTATATGGGCTGGGCTCTGTCATGCCTCCTCTTTAAATATTTACCACCTCCAACTGTGAGGATGCGTGTCAAAGACTAAGGAAGGGAGAAAGAGAGAGAGCGATAGAGATGGAATAAATGAATACATGCCCTCAACCCTCAAGACCTCCCTGAGGGTCTGTCTGTCTGGAAAGCCGAGCGACGGACAGCAACAGAAACACAGATCTGAAGGCGAAGAAAGAGGGACAGGAAAAAAGAGGGGGAGGAGATAGGTGACTGAAGGTAATGGGAAAAAAGCGGAGTGGCAGAAGACAAGGAGACATAGAGGGGGGCCTTTAATTTGCAGAGACCCCCTGCAGGGTAAATTATTTATAGCCTGGCCTTCCCTACCGGTACAATTTGCCCTGAATTCACCTAAATTCATAATTCATATCAGTTTGTTCACCATATATGCGGTCCGGGACCAGATTGTCTCCCTCTGTGCACTGTCAGAGTCTGGGTCTTCTTGAAGACCAGCATCTTATTTGCATGAACCTGTTGCAGGTAATTCAAGGGTTAAGTGCATAAAGCGAGGTAGAGCGATAATAGTACAACTCCCTGGTCCAAGCAGACAAGCTCCACACAATAGTGTGCATGGAATGCTAGATTACAGATTATATTGATCCCATTACGCTCAGGCAACAGTAGTAAAAGCAGCAATTATTGCTCACTAATAAAAAGTCAATATTCTATTGAGACCATACAATGTCTGTCTTGTGCAGCAGTGTTTCCTGCACCGCAGTGAATCTATGCCGCAGCTGATTATTTTTTATCAGTAGAGAAAAATAAATCATATTCACCCGAGTTGGAAATGGGAGTTTGTGGGCAGTATTAAATGTGATGGAATAAAAACAATGTGAATCGTGATATTTGCCACTTTCCCAACATTTGTTTTATTACTTTTAAAAGCTATGTAATTTATGATTGCAACAATTGTGTTTTTTGCTGTGGGTTTATGTGGTGACTCCCAGACTGAAATAGTTTTTCCCCCAGATCAAGACTGAGCTAGAGATAATGACAGGGCGGCCTAAAATCTTGACACTTTTTCGAAACAAAGTAATAATTTTGATTACAACAATATTAATGAACATCCCAGAACATCCCAACAAAACCTCCAACTTGTTTCATTCAGACGTCTGTCATTCAAGGTAAGCTTATATGGGTCGTTTTTTAGTCTGGCCGATGGTGGCATGGTTATGCAATACTGGAATATTTGTGAGCAAGGAATTTTTTGGACTGTATATAGGCTTACATACGTATTTTAAGCTGTATAAGGTATTGTGATTTCTCTTACTGGACTGGTTTCTGGGTCTATTCTGATTGGCTTGTAGACTGGGTAAACCTAGCCTGATCTGCCGGCGATTTGATTACACTTTTGTGGGAACCAATCACAGACTAGCTTATCCACCTGGCATGCTATTGGCAGGTTTAATAAGATGACAGATAGAGAAGCGATGGGTGGTTGCCTGTTGATCACGCCTCTTGTGGTCTGATTGGTTGAAGAATTATCCAATTGCATACAGAGTTATTTGAATAATTCCAGTTGATTACACCCCTTGTGCAGTAGAAAATACAGAGCAGACTCCCCAGACCTATGTTCAATTTTAAACTGAACTTGGTCTGGTGATAGCCAGACAAATTGGCTTGCATGTTTTTATTGTTCATCAGCTAGAAAAAAATAGGGTAACAATATTTTGATGGTCCCCAGACATTCTGTTGACTATAAAAACATTGCATGTCAACCAACTCTCCTTATAGAATTAGTAGAGCATTATGACTGTCTGCTTAATATCTGCTAAAAACTTTATTGTGATGGTAAACAATATTGTCCCAACAGACAATCTACTGACATAAACTTATTCTACTAACCCCAAGTACACTAACCACAGTTACAAAAATCCAGCAGTGCACGTTCAGAATGTGTACTCTTCTGATGACGAAATGCGCTTCACACGTAATGTACACTGACCCTTGTGTATGTGGAAAAAGTGAAGTATACTCTGGCCTTAATACTTAACTAATACTCTGGTTTCAGGCCTGGTTTCACAGACAGGCCTTAGATTAAGTCAGGATTATGCCTTAGTTTAAGTAAGTCATTTAAGTAGCTTTTTTAAATGTGCCTAAGATAAAAAACATTACTGGTGTGCATCTTGAGAAAAACATAAGGATAAAGATACATTTTATGGACATTTTTGTCTTTTTCAGTTTTGTTTTTTGATAATTTTGCCTGTGTTAATGTCAACTGCAAAGTGTGTATTTTTATTGGAATTTTACTATTTCAATCCCATTTCCTTTATAAGTCTATTTTACACTTGTAACACAAAAATGTCCCTACTGTTTTTCCTTTTTTTTTTTTTATACCAGGACCATTTAACTATAAAATGATGCAGCCTTTGTTAATAGGCTGTCATTCTGTTGGCAAAGCTTCAAAATTAATATTTTTTTTTACTATTTTAGCATTTTTACTAAGCAAATACTCACTTTATTCCTGTTTTCCGCTTCTGCATATTATAGAGTAATTTGGATCATTATGAACAAATAATGCAGATATAATTGTGTGGGTGTGTTGATATGGATGTCAAAGTATGGTTTGTATGTGTGTAACGTGTGTGTGTGTATGTGTGTAATATTTGAGAGTGAACAATTCTACTGTACCGCAAATCACAAATTCAACCACTGTGTGTACCAGTGGTGCATTGTTGGTATCAAACTGGGAAAATTCAGTCCTGTGTCCAAACCAAATCTTACTGAAAGCTCATTTTTTTGAAATATCAACCTCAAACTTGGCTTTGATTTTTCAAGCAGTTTTAGAGTTCAACACGTTTTAATAAAATAATGTTCATTTACATGAATAATTTACATGCGGTTTGCGGTTATTTTTAGCGAATCAAAAACATACGGCACAGCCGATGTAATCTGGTTCCCAGATAAATGACTTATACAGTTTGAAAGTGCATGTTACACATTGGAATCAAGTCTAACGAATCCTCTAATGAACTGAACTGATTGGTTACTGAATCAACATTTGACTTACTTACTGTACTGCAAGTTATTATTTTTATATTATGTGAGTATCAAATACAGACTTGCTGTCTATATAACAAAGTTTTTCCTTTTTAATAAATAAAGGACTGTTTATTTCTATATATGTAGTGCAGGGTGGATGGTGACTCCCCCTTACTACAAAAAAAAAAATTCTGCAGGGAATAATTCAAACAAAACATCAAAATAACAAATTAAAAATAACAAAATTATAGAGGATATGGCACTGTTTCTCTCACCCTCTTATAAGTTGATGAACTGTTCTCTTTGACTCTGCATCCCCTGATATGATACATTTAACTTAAGCTTTTCTTCACACAGGGACATACGCACACACTTCTTTGCCTCACTTTGGACAGTTCTAAAGTGCATCCAGATCAACACACTGCTGACTTGAGGCGATATTTCTCTGCTTTATTGACTTGACATCCTATGCGGTTTACCCAAGGGTCCCCCTGCGTGGATGTGGCCTCTCATCTTCATAAAGGCCTCTGATGTGCGCCGACAGCAACGGAGCGCACAGGAGAGCAGAGAGCCGCCCTAACCACCTGACAACTGACCTGTATCTTATATCGGTACTGATGCAATGTTTGCGGAACACCGAGTCTAAAAACAGCAGAGCTTTTTTCCCGTAATTATTCTGGTTCTTGTATTCTAAAAACCCTCGCTCATGCCTCCTTCTCACTTCTGGGTTAAGGGTTAATATCAGAGACACAGAAAGCTGTAGAAAATAAAGGTTGTCAGAGGGGCTAACGCCCACTTGCTCCATCCATGTTACTATGGCAACGGGGTCTTCACAGCATCTCCTCCATACATGGACATACAAATTCAGTTATTCACAAGCATGCACGCACACACACACACACGGACACACACACACACACACACACACACATAGGGGAAAGCTATCATGAAATCATGCAGCATACACATGATCAAGCTTGCAACACACTATAAACATAAATCTATCTGATGCTTTTCAGTTTGCAAGATATTATGATCTAACCATGTTCAATGTCAACAAGGAAAATCACTCCCGTTGCATTTTTCCATGTTACATGAGGCGGTAGCCATCAGGTTTATTTATTTATTGATGGTTTTTTCCCCTTAAGACACAATAAAAACAGAGAGAATAAAAGACTTGGTGAATAATTCAAGTAAAGAAGTGAGTTCATTAAGACGAGAAAGGTGGAAAAGGGGGTATAGACATTTCTAACAGAGCTTGAGGGGGGAAGGGAGAGAGAGAAGAGAGAGAGAGGGAGGGACGGAGATGCCTCAAGATCAAAGGAGATTCTGATTGAATAATGATATTAAAAATTAATTTGATGGTTATACAAAGAGGGTAAGAGAAATGTGGGAACTTGGTGTCTGGAAAATGATGACAACATTCAGGGAAAATTAACCAGCTAGAAAATTTAAGCTAGCCGAGAGCAACATGTGCAGCTCCATTGGGCATAGCTGGTTTGTTAATAAACATGTATTCAAAGGTAAAGTTAGCTATTCATTATTATTAGTTACATGTATATAGCGCTTTTCTCATAGACTCAATGCATTTTACATTGTAAGAAGGAATAATTTCACTTGCAGATCTGGGATACTTGGATTGAGCCATGGATTAAAAATCAAGTGTCATTGCATGTTGTTTGGGGAAAAGTAAATTGCTGTCAGCATTAAAAATGAAGGTGCAGCATTGGTTTGGAACAAACGCCCACAGATTCACTGGCACAGATTCTTAGTCTCTCCATCTCAACTCTAAATGGGCCACATTCACTTTGTTAGTGTCAGTCGCAATGACATACTAAGCTTGTGGAACACCAGCGTTCATTAAAGAAACACCTCTGGTGCTCTGGGATGACGCATGACATGCACACTTGGCCGGTCACCCAATTACAAATTTCACCCTATTCCGACAAGCCAAGTCAACAACGACGACTAATCTCTGTAGACATGAAGATATTCTATACTAAAGAGGGTAATTAATATGACAAATGTATAGCTTAAAAAGCTCATGGAGTGACATGCTAGCATGGGACAGATGTATGTGGGGGGCCTAAACTCATAAAAGGCTACAGTGAGTCAATATTAGCTCCGGTAAATGTAGCAATCATAGCATTATGAAATTAAGCGGAAAACCCATTACCACTGACCTTCTTTCTCCCTCCCCCTTCGGTCCGCTTTTGTCAGGCACGGCTACTTTCCTGCCCGGGAGTATCTAGACACTCTCTCCATTGACTAAATTCAGCCACGACTTTGACCTTCACTTTTGATTTTTCTATTTTGAAATACAAACCGGGTCTTTCCACATGACTTGGGTCTCAATGCCGGATTGCAGTTCTGTCTAAGGGGTCAAGACTGAACTGATAAGACAGGTGAGGGCATTTAGGGAAACTGTCTGGAGCGCTCTACTGCAAACAGATAGGATAGACACATGCTGTTCTAAACTGACAGAGCTGCAATGGGGCATTTGACCCATTCAAAGAGACAAAAACAGACAGGGATAAGGGACATTGACACTTTTCGGACTGTTCATATGCACATGTGGCATTATAAATATAGTGTGTGTATGTATTTTCATGTATATGTCCATGTATGTGTGTGCATATATTATATATATATATATATATATATATATATATATATATATATATATATATATATATATATATATATATATATATATATATATATATATACAGTCTTGTTCAAAATAATAGCAGCACAATGTGACTAACCAGAATAATCAAGGTTTTTAGTATATTTTTTATTGCTACGTGGCAAACAAGTTACCAGTAGGTTCAGTAGATTCTCAGAAAACAAATGAGACCCAGCATTCATGATATGCACGCTCTTAAGGCTGTGCAATTGGGCAATTAGTTGAATGGGGTGTGTTCAAAAAAATAGCAGTGTGGCATTCAATCACTGAGGTCATCAATTTTGTGAAGAAACAGGTGTGAATCAGGTGGCCCCTATTTAAGGATGAAGCCAACACTTGTTGAACATGCATTTGAAAGCTGAGGAAAATGGGTCGTTCAAGACATTGTTCAGAAGAACAGCGTGCTTTGATTAAAAAGTTGATTAGAGGGGGGAAAACCTATAAAGAGGTGCAAAAAATGATAGGCTGTTCAGCTAAAATGATCTCCAATGCCTTAAAATGGAGAGCAAAACCAGAGAGACGTGGAAGAAAACGGAAGACAACCATCAAAATGGATAGAAGAATAACCAGAATGGCAAAGGCTCAGCCAATGATCACCTCCAGGATGATCAAAGACAGTCTGGAGTTACCTGTAAGTACTGTGACAGTTAGAAGACGTCTGTGTGAAGCTAATCTATTTTCAAGAATCCCCCGCAAAGTCCCTCTGTTAAAAAAAAGGCATGTGCAGAAGAGGTTACAATTTGCCAAAGAACACATCAACTGGCCTAAAGATAAATGGAGGAACATTTTGTGGACTGATGAGAGTAAAATTGTTCTTTTTGGGTCCAAGGGCCACAGGCAGTTTGTGAGACTACCCCCAAACTCTGAATTCAAGCCACAGTACACAGTGAAGACAGTGAAGCATGGAGGTGCAAGCATCATGATATGGGCATGTTTCTCCTACTATGGTGTTGGGCCTATTTATCGCATACCAGGGATCATGGATCAGTTTGCATATGTTAAAATACTTGCAGAGGTCATGTTGCCCTATGCTGAAGAGGACATGCCCTTGAAACGGTTGTTTCAACAAGACAATGACCCAAAACACACTAGTAAACGGGCAAAGTCTTGGTTCCAAACCAACAAAATTAATGTTATGGAGTGGCCAGCTCTTAATCCAATTGAGAACTTGTGGGGTGATATCAAAAATGCTGTTTCTGAAGCAAAACCAAGAAATGTGAATGAATTGTGGAATGTTGTTAAAGAATCATGGAGTGGAATAACAGCTGAGAGGTGCCACAAGTTGGTTGACTCCATGCCACACAGATGTCAAGCAGTTTTAAAAAACTGTGGTCATACAACTAAATATTAGTTTAGTGATTCACAGGATTGCTAAATCCCAGAAAAAAAAAAATGTTTTGAGTTTGTACAGTCAAAGGTAGACACTGCTATTTTTTTGAACACACCCCTTTCAACTAATTGCCCAATTGCACAGCCTTAAGAGCGTGCATATCATGAATGCTGGGTCTTGTTTGTTTTCTGACAATCTACTGAACCTACTGGTAACTTGTTTGCCACGTAGCAATAAAAAATATACTAAAAACCTTGATTATTCTGGTTAGTCACATTGTACTGCTATTATTTTGAACAAGACTGTATATATATATATATATATATATATATATATATATATATGTGTGTGTGTGTGTGTGTGTGTGTGTGTGTGTGTGTATGTGTGTTTATATGTATATTTAAATGTGTGTGTCTGTGCGTGTGTGTGTAAACAATTTGTAAAAAGAATATTGTAATATCTGCTAGCCTATATACGCTATAAAATATACATAGCATAAAATCTATTATTTTTATAATTAAAAACAGAACAAAAAATCAAAAACCCAAATACCAAAAGTACCCAAGAAAACAGTAGAACAGTAAAATAAACCCATATCATAGACATTTTAGAACAATAAGAGCTTTATACATGAATAGTAAAGTCTACAACCTTGTTAAGCTCAGAAAAGCATAATTATGCATACAACAATAACATCTGACCAAGCCAAAACAGCATGTCACAGCAACACAACAGAGGATAATTAAACCAAGCACATCTCAACGCACAGCAGCTCAATTAGGCCTTAATAAGGCCTGGACCACACAATAGCATGGAAGCATATCATTAGCATGCCACATGCTGTAGCTGGCTCACGTCTGAGGGTCCTTGTGTGATGGAGACGGGGTACAGGCTGTCAGTAAGTGTGCATGAGTGTGCGCGGAGGTGTTACAGGTCCCTTGGGCCCAGTGATAAGTGGAGAGCACTGGGGGGAGCGCAGCTGTCGAGGGGTTGTGTGACACGCGGGGCATGTCAGCCGCTCCCGAGGGGAGACGCACACACCCCACACCTTCATCATACACAGACTGATGGACAGCCCGTCCACACCATCAGCTGTGACATTACACCGCAAAACACGCTTTACCATGACATATACCACCCACTACAAGGTCTCCTATCAAAGAAGCTCAACAGGGTGCTAGCAACACCCAGATTATGCGTTTGATTCCCAGGGAACAAGCATCTGTGTGTGTGTATGTATGTATGTATGTATGTATACATTCATGTGAAAAAGTAAGGACAGCCTATTGAATTCTATGGTTTTATGTATCAGCAGGACATCATAAAAAAATTACCTGGTCTTTGGCAGGTCTTAGAATGAGGTAAATACAACCTCAGATAAACAACAACCCATGACATATCACACCGTGTCATTATTCATTTAACAAAAACTAGGCCAAAATGGAGTGAAAAACTAAGTACACACTGCTTCCATAGGAATTAAGAGGGTAAGTAGCAGTCGGGCGCTGCTAACCAAATTCCTTTGATCAATTGATCATCAGAAAGTGAGACCAGCTCTATAAAAACAGAAGTTCTGTCAGTTTGTTGGTCTGGAGCCTTCAGATGTGTCTTAACACAATGCCAAGGAGAAAAGACTTCACCAATGATCTTAGAGAAGCAATCATAATTTGATTATTCACAAATGGAAAACATTACAAGACAGTAGTCGATCTTTCCAGGAGTGGACGTCCCAGCAAATTCAGACATGCAATGCTAAGAGAAATAGCAAAACTACACCTCAGACTCTACAGGCCTCAGTTAACACGTTAAAGGTCATGGCAGTACAATTTAAAAAAGACGGGACAAGTATGGCATGTTTGGAAGAGTTGCCAGGAGAAAGCTGCTTCTCTCTAAAAAGAAACTGACAGCATGGCTTAGGTTCACAAAGTTGCACCTCAACAAGCCTCAAGACTTCTGAAACAATGTCCTTTGGACAGGTGAGACCAAAGGGGAGATGTTCTGCCATAAGGCACAGCGACAAGATAGGCGAAAACTAAACACAGCATATCAACACAAACACCTCAGCTGTCCATCATGCTGATGGAGAGCTGATGATTTTTAGCTCATATTCCTGCCACAGGACCTTGGATTCAACCGTGAACTAAATCTTGGCCGAAATTGGGTCATTCAACAGAACAGTGATCCCAAGCACACCAGCAAACAACAGAATTTCCTAATAAAAACTAAACAATCAAGGTGTTGCACAGGCCACATCAACGTCCAGACCTCAACCTGACTGAAATATTGTAGCGGGACTTTAAGAGAGCTGCATAAACACAAAGCCCACAAAGCTCAATAAACGGTGTATGTAATTTGTTGTTGGCTATATTATCCATGTGATTAATCGATTTGACCGCACTAATGAGACCTTCCAGATTTTTCAGAATGAAAAGTGCGTTATAAATTAAATATATTATTATTATTATTATTAATGCATTTATAGATTTATGCATGCAGTTCTTATGGATTCATATTTTAAATATATAATTAAAATAATGCTTACAATCAATCTCTTGAAATAGTGGTCAGGCAGTTACAACACCTAGTTAAATTCCAAAAATTATTGTTTTCAATCATTTTTCCCAAACACACTCTCATATGATCATAGGTCATTTAAAGAGATAGCCACACCTCAAACCGCACTACACTGGCTGCCATGTTTGTCTGCTCAAACAAACAAGCAATGTTGTGAAGCGCTACTGTTTACAATTTAGAGGGATTCTACCAACAAATAGCTTATATATAGTCAGCATATTAAGCTGGAAGAGAATTTAACATTGTAAAAAAAACATATCTTTAAAGTGTCTGCCAAATAAATAAGCAAATGCAGTTACAAAGTACTTTCCCCTCAATTTAGGAAAACACTCAGGAAAGCAGTTAAGTCCATTAGTCTATTCAGCAATCTGTAAGGCTATCTGCCATCTCTGCTTTGGATTATTCATGATGCCTTCGCGACTTGTTGTCTCATTACCTAAAGAGCCCGATGTCTTTCTTCCGACTTTCTTATGCAGTGATTTGGAGAAACTGGTAGGTGATATGTAGGCTGCACCTAATCTGCGCTAGTACTCTCCTCTCTTATGGAAATGAGAAGTATTGACAGGTCAAGGTCAGCCCTGCTTTAGTATTCCACAGGATTTGCATTCAGGGACAGCGGCTTTGCCTCATCTGTGAAGTGGTATGAACACAGCCGACGAAAGCGAAACACTATACTCAAGAAATAAATATTTTTATCGGAAGGATGTGGTCTATATTATCACGTTCATTCTGCTGCGGCTTTCAGATCATCAAGCTCCGATTAACCAGACCAAAGGAACATTTCTCGACCAGCAGCTCCATTAACTTTGTTCAAAGTTGCAAAACCAGCACTTGCCTCTAAGTGCTCCTGATATAATCGAAAAAAGCGCGACTCTTGGGATCTGTGAAAAGAAATAAGCGTGAAGTTGCCTACAGGCTGCGGATGTAGGTTCTGTAGGTCGAGTGAATATGTGCCATGTAAAAAAATTGAGATGAGAGATTCATCTTTCTTGAGCCAATGCCGTTCTATATATTTATCTCATCTGCACCGCAGACGTTTAGACCACATGCCTGTCGTTCAGCAGCTCACATGCATGCACGCATTGACATAAGCCATTAGTGGCTCATGCAGCATGAACAAGCGAAATCGTTTTGAACCGATTTGACTGCCATTCAAATGTCTTTGTCTGAATAGTGAGAAAATGGGGTCATGTGGACTGAGAGAGTGTACTGTGAAATGCATACTGTCTGCTGTACTCCATACTGCCAGCGCTGGCAAAGTCTGTGTGGTATCAGTGCATTTGCAGAGGAAGCTAAACCTGAGACCGGACAGACTGGTGTAAAAACACACTGATTCATTCGGCCATGCTCGGATGGAGTATGGATTGCATTGGTGTCCAATAGTGTGACGCTAGCAAGGTGTCAATATAAGCCTGCCTGTTTCTTTTTTCACACCAATCACCATGACAACCCTCTGACTCTAGGCATGCAGCCGCAGACCCAACCCTTCCCCCATTCTCTCTCTCTCTCTCTCTCTCTCTCTCTCTCTCTCTCTCCTCATCTGTCGCTACTTTCTTCCTGGCACAACTTCTCCATGTCCCTTATGTTTCCTCCAGCACACGGATGGTTGATGTGACGGTACAGTCCATGCTGTCAAACATGGTTAAGAAGTAGCTGTCTTAATATGCGGCACTTTTCATAAATGACGCAAAATGGGTCCAAAACACAAAAATAAAAAAGTTCAACAATTGATTGTCAACCTCAATATGTCAAAAGTTTAATATTAAATGAACTTATTTATACTTTAAAGGGCTTATAATTTTTTTCAGCCCTTTAACCAGAATTTTGAAACTAAATTAATTCAGTTTAAAAAAACTTACGAACTAACTAAATAAATAAATAGACTAAATGTATTTTTTTAAAAATGAATGCAAAGAAGTTGCTGAAAGTGTCCAAAGGATATTACCTCTTAGTAGAGATGTGCGTTATTGAAGAAAAATGGGATATGCAGTACCTTTTTAAATAATGTGATATTCGATATGCGATACGATACTGCTATTAGTGTGTAAAATCTATTTAAATTATATTTTAAAAAATATTTAAAAATTGAGAATGATACCATGTGTGAGTTTCACATTATTTCTTGGAAAAGAAAGCATCGCTACAACTTCTGAAAGTGACCAGTAGTGTTTTAGCAAAAATTAATGTTTGAAAATAAAGTCACAAATCTGACAGTATAATTTTAACATCAATGTAAACAAACAAAAAATGTAATGCAAAAATGTAAATACCAAAACCTCTTTGCTTGACTTGGTAATATAGTTATATCAACCTAAAACTTAACATCAGGAACATCTAGGTAAACAAAGACAACTGAACTAGCGGTGGATGATTATTTTTGTAATTAAATAAAATTATTTAAATTGAAAGATATTAAAGATATACACTAATCAATAATACACCTACAAATTCAGCCCAGTTATTCAGCCAAGAGCACAGTGATTTTCTGACAGACAGCGGCAGGTTAACTGTATTAGTACGCTGTCACTTTAAGACCTAATGCACGGATCCTATTGGCACGCATTCGGCTTCTTTCCACAACTGATATAATTCACTTAAAGCATAACTGACTGTGTTTACATGAATACTCATCAAGACAGCCATTTTGACATAACTGTGTGTGTATTTGACAGTTCGAGTGTGTAACAAGACATGAAACAGAACAAAACTGAAGGGTTCACACGCTTTCAGAGAGGCGGCTTGTGCGCACGTTTCAGTTTGTGTCAGACAGCGCGAGACTGTTAAGAGTTGTTTTTCACAAGTTATTGCGTTGAATAACTCTTTTTACCATCAAGCAAGTCACATAAGTTACAGTTCTGTGCCCAGTCTATTCTCTGCTATATGCGTTGACCTAAAGTGTACACTTTATCACAATGTTGAAGTAGCCTATTAAAATCATTCAGATATTGCGTGCCGTTACGATATGCATATCGCGATATGTACATTTGCGATATTTTTATCATTTTGATATATTCCGCAGCCCTACTTCTTAGATGTCCCTATTTTTTAATAGGGGGAAAATCAATAGAGTCCCAAAATGTGGGGCACATGCTAAATAGTACATGCTTGGTAATAATTCAAAATAGTTGTTCACTACAAGGAATTGAATATAACTCATACACATTGATATGTTTATTTCTAGCTATTTTCTGTATGCTGGGTTTATTTGAAAACATATTTAAAATCTGGGATTTTTGCCTCTTATGCTTAGAAAAAAGTAATGAGACAGCAATAGAGGACCATATTCATTGAAAGTGCTTGTTTGTCCTCATTATTCATATGCACTTGCTGAGTATTCTAGAATTTTAATCAGGGTGCATTTATATCTATCCAGAAGAGAGATCAAAATATGTCATGTTCCAGGACGTCTTTTCCTCTCCGCCTATAAATACTGAGGATCATACATAATACAGAGGTTAGCAGTTCTAAAAGATTTTGTAAGAGAATGAAATATGATATGCGCTATTAACTTTTTCAGTGTGAGTCATAAAGTGCAACAGCAAAATCTTTTACAGTTTTGGTCATTAAAAGCATTAAAAGCTAGTCATTTGATATGCTATGAGGATGCTAACTCAGCCAAATACATTTTTGTTGGATCTTGTCTCCTCACCAGATCCTGTCAGATGATGTCCAAGTCTGGTATCCAAAACCCTTGAACAAGAGTTCTGTCCAATATTCAAAATCATTTCAAGATTTGTCTGCCACCGCAAACCAGTCAACACATTTGGTCTAATAGTATCCAAACTAATCATCGTTTTTGCAGATTGATCAAATTTGCTGAGAGGTTCAAGCTTAGAATCACAAGGGGCTTTTGCACTGGATGAATGTTTTCATAGATCCTATCATTTTTGGCAGAATAACTTTAGAAACACCTTTTAGGGGACTAAATTAGCTCCTATTTCAGAGTAGGGTCTAATCACACACAATATGAACTATCAGTGACGTAAATGTGCGTTGAACGCATGCCATACGAAACACTGGGACCACCATTATAATAGTGCGGGCATACCATTATGAAATATTGTATTGGTCCCACTTTTACTGCCAAAACAGCCCGGACCCTTCAAGGCATGGACCTGGCATCAAGATGTTAGCAGAAGATCCTTTTAGTCCTGTAAGTTGCGAGGTGGGGCCTCAATGGATCAGACTTGTTTGTTCAGCACATCCCACAGAATGGACTGAGATCTGGGCTTTTCTGTGGCCAAGTCAACACCTCAAACCCGTTGTCGTGCTCCAAAAAACATTTCTGAACCATTTTTACTTTGTGGCAGGGCACATTATCCTGCTCCAAGAGGCCAAAGCCACCGGGTAATACCGTTTGCAATAATGGTAGGTAGGTGGTACGTGTTAAAGTAACATCCACATGGATGGCAGCAAGGACCTTAGGTTTCCCAGCAGAACATTGGCCAAAGTATCACACTGCTTCTGCGGCTTGCCTTCCTCCCATAATGTATCTTGGTGCCATGTGTTCCCAGGTACACTCTAAAAAAACAACCCTAGTTGTTATAAACAACCCTAGTAAACGAACCCATTCAAACAACCCAATTTCTGGGTTTGTCCATTTCCAACCCAACTTGGATTGTTTTTAACCCAGCATTTTTTAGAGTGTAAGCGACGCACACAGCGATGCCTTCGCTTCCCAGGTGCATCAACGAGCCCCTGACCCTGTCGCCAGTTCACCACTGCTCCTTCTTTGGACCAATTTTGATAGGTACTGACCACTGCAGACCAGGGACACCCCACAAGAGCTGTAGTTTTGGAGATGCTCTGACCCAGTCGTCTAGCCATCACAATTTGGCCCTTGTCAAATTCACTCAAATCCTTATGCTTGCCCATTTTTCCTGCTTCTAACACATCAACTTTGAGGACTAAATGTTCACTTGCTGCCTAATATAATCCACCTACTACAGGTGCAGTAATGAAGTGATAATCAGTGCAGTGTTATTCAATTCACCTGTCAGTAGCCATATTGTTATGACTGAATTGTGTATCTACACCATGAACTAACTCCACAATCATAGATGGTCCGATATCAGAGTCCATGAACTTTTGCAAAGCTTGAATTATATCGCTGTTGACTGGCTTATGTCACGCAGAGTTCATACTGGCGGTGCAAATGCAACCAGAAGGAACCTAGGAAAATAGCCTCAGGGGACTCAGGGGACATATATAGTTCTCAGGGGACCGCCCTGGTGGCGAGTTCCTATAACTACTTGGTGCAAAAGCCCCTATGCCGACAAAACCGATTTTACCTTCAACTTCAAAAGGAGATAGAAACCTAATGATGGGATCTGGTAAAGAGACTATCCAACATTTCTGGCACGTCAGCAAGATCTAACACTTTTGAAGTGCAACCATTTGTTTTTTAACATTATAATGCATCGACTTCTATTACTAACTTCTCAGCAAGCAGACTGCAATTCTCCTTTCTATCAGCAAGAGATTGATTAATGATGTTATATGTTATTGCAGAGGGAACAGAGAAGCACAAGGAACAAATTACTACAATCCTTAGGGAAAGACAAAGTAAACAGATCAGAGTGGGTTATATTTCATATTACAAAGGAATAGGCTTATGTCTAAAAAAAAGAAAAAAAAGAAGGAAAAAAAAGTAAAAATCTTATTTGTGAAGCCAATAGTATGTGCAATATGAAACATGCATGCTGTTTCCTGGAAATCTCTTTTTCTAACTTTCTTAAATGTCAACCACCCACACAGACCCGTTGTAATCTGACGGAGGGTGGGAAGATTTGTTTGTGTTAACTAGCTGTCTCTATCGATAACTCCAGTCAATCTATCTTCCTCCAATTTCCCATTTTCCTTTGCTCTCAGATGCCTGTTCCTCTTCTCATTAGTCTGTGCACTCGCCACTCACTGCACTCGGATGCAAACATACCTCCTCCATCCCTTCAGAAACAGACACCTGCAGTCCCATTCATAAAACTCAAGAGACCATAACTTCATAACAACAACAACAACAACAACCATATTGTTTAACTGTTCGTGCAAAACTCATCTCAAGCAGTTTTTGTCATTAAACTTAACCGATATTAATTACCCAGTTGAAATCAATCTACAGGTAGTTATAGCAAGGGGTGCCACGTCCATGGCTTGTTGCTTTTTACTGCTTCTTCCGGGCAAATGTGTCCCTCTGTTGGGATTTTTTTCCCCTGGTGGCAAATCTAATTATGCCCAACAGAAGTACTGTGGAACTCGATTTCAGACTCCGCGGTCGTATCCTTTCAGCACATACTGATTTGGGCCCATCAAAGGCAACACGTTATCTCCCGCAACCAGCTTTGCCTTGGAGTTGTTAAAGTCGGGGTGTGGTATGACACTTCACTATGTCTGGGATCAAACGCAAGCAATTCGGTCATGATATACTCTCTGGCTGTTCTCTAGTAATGTGACACAGCACAACACATTAAATTTGTCCTTATTCTATATAAAGCAATACACCACAATGCTGGCCCAGTAAACAACTACACACACTCAGCGAGTATATGCCGCATTTTGTAATCTCTTTCGTTTCTCCCCCCAATCACATCTGTAATCTGGGGCCAGTTTGTCCTTTTCTTCTCCTTTTTTTCCCCGTGTCTGGCTATGTACTCCAGAAGGGGACTCAGCTGTAACCAGGGCTCTCTCGCTGATCTCTCTTTCTCTCCCTCTCTCCAGGCTGATAAGAGATGACAGCAGTAGTTGGCCCTGATTCCTGGCTGAGTCTCAGCAGAGAACACAAGGGGAAATGGAGAGAAAAGGGGAGAGAAAGAGAGCACATGGGGATCTGCACTGCCCCTGCCTGACAGTTACAGAACCGCTGAAAAGCCATAGAAAGAGTGTTTGACTAAACAGAGTGGATGCCAGATGAATACACTAGTGGTTCTCTATTGGTTTTGTTTCAGGGTCAAAAACAAAAGATACTGCACATTTTTTTCTTCTCGTTTAAAAGCTGATAGAATAGTGAAAAAGCCACTAAATTAGATTTAAATTTAATCAACACGCATTTATTATGCTATATATACACAACTAGGTATATGTCGTTAATACTAGCACTATCAATTTAATATATAATATAACAATACAATATTTTTTTCTTTAAAATCTATTATTTAACAATATATTGCAATTAATAAAAAATAAAAAAGATTATTCATTATTATTATTACGCATTATTTTATTTATTAAATTGAATCATTTTATTCTGATATATAGCTATGCACACGCACGTGTGCAAAATAAATTACTAAGGCTGTAAATTACAATATAATAATTAAAATAATATAATATAATACAGAGATTATATTATTATATTATATTATAATAATATAACTAATATAATTAATATAACATAATTAATATAATTAATATAATATAATATAATATAATATAATATAATATAATATAATATAATATAATATAATATAAATATAATATAATATAATATAATATAATATAATATAATATAATATAATATAATATAATATAATATAATATAATAATCTATTATTGAACAATCTCTCTCTCTCTCTCTTTCGCACACACACAGGTAATATAACAGATGGAGCAAAGACAGAGCAAGAAAACACCAGTACCGTCTTCTCCCAAATCCAATTAAGATACCATGATGGTCTCCCTAATCCATTCTGTGCAAAGTGGACGACTCTGGACTGGTCAGCATATCTGACCCAGTGTCAACCTCCATCCCTCAAAATGAGTTTACCAGCCTTCCATATCCATGTCATTATCAGAGACATTATCAGCCACATTAGAGGAGATTGAGTTACTAGCATCATGGTGTATATTACAGGCGATCAGAGAAATCTTCTCTGGCTCGAGCAACAGAGATAGTGGGAAGCGATCCACGGCACTTAACAGAGCGTGTGAGCCGCAGTCGTAGCAATGGCAGCTTACATGTCACAGAAATTTACACTTCATTGTAGCTTCTTTTACACAAGAGAGCCAATGGAACGCATGTCTAATCCTTATAAAAATAAACCAGACAGGTGGCCTGACAGTGGCTTCACTGCGGGAGAAGGAAAACCGACAGAGTGTAAGACGAAATACTGGAAGGATGAGTGAATGAGAATAGAGAATGTTTGTAACAACAGACGCAGCGCTCTCCACACTCTGTTGGCGTTAAGAGAAGGGAAATGAACCCGCATGATGTAAATATTCAGGGTTTTTCTACCAGTAAAAGGAAGTTTGTTAATTAATGTCATAGGCTGATGAGATAAGCAGGCCGTTATCTTCTGCAGGGGGTGGCTGTGCAGGTGGCATCCAGCGAGGGTGTGTGTGTGTTGCGCAAGCATTTGCTTTCATTTGTGCAAGTGTCTGTATGCACTGTGTCATAGTTTATCAATGTCAGCTGTGACATTTTAATGGCTACAGGCATCATCTCGGGCTCGCTCGGTTCTTATATGTGTCTGTATATGTGTGTATATGTGTGTATATGTGTGTATATATATATATATATATGCACAGACTTTGACAGAGCTCTTTTCACAGTTTTAATGATGCTTGGCATAGGAAGCATCACTGTTATTATTGTGGTTAGAGTTTTGAACAAACCATTACCCCTAAAGGATTCAAATGCCATGAACATGTCCGATATGATTTGCGCAACTGATATGAATGATACCTCAAAATTGAGAAGCTTATTAAATAGAGGGGTGCTATTTCTATACAATGCATGATAAAATGGTTGGAAATAATGGTACAAAAAAATGCTATTTATAAACTGAAAAATTTCAAAAACCTGCATATCAATTTCCCAGCAACCAACCAAATTACCCTGGAGATCACCTAGAACACTCTGGCAACCGCACATCAACCCAATGAAAAAAACCTAGCATCTTTAAGGCAAACTTTTGCAAGGACAAGCATCAATTCTCATGCAAAAATCTAGCTTTCTATCTGTCCTTGCCACATGCAAAAAAAAAAAAAAAAACATTCCCTCCCTATCATCGCTCTGCCTATTCTCTCATTCCTTGTGAACCTCCTCCCAGCCCTGTTCCCCTGGCTCTCTTCAAAGCTCATTTCCTGTCCCTCACACTCTTTCTTGATGCACATCTTCATCCTGCACTCATCCGGGAGCCCCACCCAGCCTCTCAGCCCTCAGGTCAACCCATTGTCCACCTGCATAATTACCTCGTTAAGCTTGTTAGCATTGTTTATGACTCTGATCTTTTTCTCTATGAGGTCTCTCCATCTCAGGTTTTCTTCGTCCCCTCAGCTCTCTCATTTTTCACCGTACCCCCAATTTGCTACCATTAGCACTTCAGTTATACATAACTCTCTCCCTCTCTTCTTCCTTTCCTCTCCACTCTTCCATGCCCTTTCATCTTGCTTTGCTCAATCCAAATGTGTGCATGCGGAATAACATCTCTCAAGTTTGTTGTTGTTTATCAGCTCCTTTTTCCCTAAAGTATGCGTTGAGATACAGCACTGACAATTTTGCAGTGGTGCACTGCAGTAACACATCAACATCATAAACACAGGCGTTTGCCCATTTTACATTCAGCCTGAGTTATCTCCTGTCTGCAAAAACGCAGCCTTACAAGACATGCAAGGAGGAGAACGTGAAAGCTGAAATACTGGAGAAATCACCACATGGACGCACACACATACTGCTCGAAGCCAAAGCAAATAGCTGTGATAATGCTTCTAATAAAAACATAATGTGCTAAAAGCAGGATATACAGGAAATAAGATACTCAAGAGCATCTCTGTGAATAAATGTCACACTTTTGCCCCGCTGGAATTTTCTTAATGTGATTTATCAAAGCAGAACCTGTTCCTGGATCAACATTCTGGCTGATACTGGAGGAACTTTGCTATCAGCCAATCAAATTTAGAACTAACATTTTTAAGACTGTTTGAAACAGAGAAAAGCATCCAACCAATATGTTTTGCACACATATTAAACAATGTCACATCATCAGGGCTGCCAACTTTTAAGTTTAGCTTTAAGTGAGAATTATGAAGGTCGGCCCAAAAAAAAAAAAAACAAAAAAAAAAAACCTTGCATCAGTGTATTGTGATTTTTAGTTTGGTAACTAAACAGATTTTCATTGTTTAGTGACATCATGTTAGAATATTAAATGGTAGCCTATAACTACAAAAAAAAAAAAAAAACGTGGGCAAAACGGTCTCTCTTTGTAAACTGTTGCATGCATGCGAGTGCTGACGTATGTTTAATATGGCGAGTAATTTTCTCCGTCATCACTCGGGTATATTCGACAGAAGACGCGAATGAGAACGCGCGTACTGTGAGAAGATCTGTCTCTGTACACCCATCCGAAAGCACGCACTCGTCTCACGGCGCGCAAATATAGAGTTCTCTTTTAAGTCTTGAGCTTGAACGGACAAACTCGTACAAAAAGTATGTCCACATGTCCATCCCCGGACTCCGTCCCCCCGCGTACCCCCCCATTTCCACCCCTGCTACCGCTACTACAGAAATGCTGGTATCGTCACATTTTTATAGATTTAGTATTAATTTGGTACCAAAATTACCGGTACTTGTGACATCACTAATGCGTAATTCTCCACGCATTCCATTGTTAATACTTGTTCCTGTTGCGTGTCCTCGAACTGGCAACGCGTGAGCGTCAAGTTTGAAGAGGAGGGGGCAGGGAAAACAATATTTTGAATTTAGACTGCAATACCCATATAAACCACTAACTGTCATTCTTACATTCAGCACTTTATTGTTTACAAGCTGTTCTATTGATGCCTTTCTGCGATTAAAACTATGATTGAGCGATTACATGGGACATGATTCAGTAAGTTGTACTGTATTTCGCCTGCTGTTTGAGTTTTGTAATAAAATCAACAGGATTTGAAAGCTGAAAGCAGATTTGAAAGTTTGATATCAAAGTAACCTGTCTGTAATCTTGTCTGTCGGTTTTCAGTGTCCTCTTTGCTCTGTGGTTTTTCACTGTGTGAGAAATGGATCTGTTGCGTGAGAACATGTCAATTTTCGTGGTTGAAACACTGAGCAATTACATGAGACATAATTCAGGTTGTAGCCGACTTTATCTTTCAAAATAACTTACGTTTCTTGTTTGTTTATTATTAAATAGCAGGGGAGAGCAAAGGGTTAAAGTACCATTTTTTCAGAAAAGTCCAGTATGGTATACTAAAGACTGATTTTATGAAGCGTTGAGAATACTTTTGTGCAAAAAATTTTTTATTCAACGACTTTATTCAACAATTTCTTCACATCTGTGTCAGTCTCCGACACTGCTGACATAGTAAATACAGTGCAACGCTTTCGAGTTCTACGGCAGAACGTCGGCTCGCTAATCTTTCTCTGCCATTGACAGAAATTTCCATCATTTGAGAGAAAGCGCTTCGCCGCCATTATTGATAGAATTTTCCAGCTTTCCATATTTTCACTGTTATATGGTATGGGGCACTATGACACATCTAAAAGAGCGCTGCATCTCCTAAATTAAACATGTGAGGATTCAGAAACAAGCGATATCATATAAAAATCATATGCTATGTAAAATAACGCAATCAACATTAAACAGCATATGAATCAAAGCTGCCTAATGTTTCTTTTTGTAACATCATCTAAAACGCTTTTCTAAAATGGTGTACGGCTTGGATTAAGAGATACATTAAAGTCATGATGCAAACATTTATTGACATATCATTTATCTCTAATTATAGAATAGGGTTATTATTGTTTGATAGAAATACTGTTGCTACAACCAACAACGGATGTTGATCCAGAAACAAGTTATACTTGGAAAAATCACATGGTCAGGAATGGATGGGTCTGCCAACTTTATCGCTCTGTTTATTCTAAGCACATGCTTGTCTGTCACTTTAAACGCTTGAGCTTGTTACAGCAGACTGTATTCTTATTGGCTGTCAAAAAAATCTTTCTGAAAGCGATTGCAATGATATTGTTTGTCTGAGTCATTCTCGTTATAGTTGTGATAGTTAGTTGTGATATAGTTGTTATTGGTGTGAACTCTGCTATTGTTTAATATTGAG
Source organism: Pseudorasbora parva (assembly GCF_024679245.1). Classification (NCBI taxonomy): domain Eukaryota; kingdom Metazoa; phylum Chordata; class Actinopteri; order Cypriniformes; family Gobionidae; genus Pseudorasbora; species Pseudorasbora parva. The sequence continues at coordinate 19,110,066 of NC_090177.1, forward strand.
AACAATTTTAAGTAGTCTAAAAATCTTTATCGTTATCATCCTTGGTGTGAACAGGCCTTTAGACAGAACAACACTTTGTCTTTAGTTCTAACCCTATCCCCACCCCTAAACCTACCCTACCCTTAACCTATCCCTAAATTCAGAGAGAAATGACAGGTGAATAACACTAATGTTAAAGCACCTTACCCTGGTTGTAAGCCTAAACTTGTCCTGATTGGTTGATTGGAATGTTTTTCCAGGATCAACAAAGCTTCTACAGGTATATTACAGTGTTTTGTTAGTCAGTCTGCATCTTCTGTTTCTAATATTACAGTGTTTTGTTAGTCTGCTTATTTGTGTGGTAGCAAAAGTGGGTGGTTTAATCAAACATAACTTCACACTTCAACAGAGCATCACATCAACATCAAGACTGCAATTAATGTCTAAATCATTCAAATGTGCACAGTCGCCTTGTCAAAGAAACGACAGCTAAATGTGTGATTCTCAAGATTTTTTTTCTCTTGATTATCATCCATCTGAGCGCTGGCCCTGTGAGAGGGATGTGTTGTAGCTTTTCTTCACCCTTACTCGCCCCACTATCCCCAGGTCTTAACATGCTTCTGGATGGTTGGCGGGTGCAGTGTGAAATAAGACGTCACAGTAGGTGAGATTAAATTAGCGGCGTGCATGGGGATCACACTCACCAGAGCACTGATCCTGAAGTAATGAATATATCATGCCTGACATAACGCTTTTGACTCTGCTAGAACAAACACTCAAAGCCCCAGACCCGTCACACAAACCAGAAAACACCCTCACGGTTATTCCGCTGGAGGACTGAAAAGCACTGGAAAACTGAGCTAGAGTCAAGACCAGAACAATACCAGGGCAAAACTAGACCTATCGAGACCCAGACCATGACTAAACCCATTAAGACACAAAATTTGATTCACACTACACACAGATCCAGATCGAAACTATTAAGATAAACTAACCAGGATAGACTTTTCTAGACACAGACCTGAGTCCAAGAACCAGGTGGTCAATTTTAATAAACAGAAAAAGGGAAAGTGTAAAAAAAAAAAAATCTTGTAAATATTTAAGTATATATTATATTACCATACTAAAGATTATATATCTTTTTCTTTTCTTGTTCATATTTTCGCTAATGAAATTGATTGACAGGAGTCAGAGCAAACTAACAACTTTGAAATAAATTGGTGCGGTCTCCTGTTATAAATACACATCAGCCATGCCTGTTTACAGTTCTGTTCTGTGGGAAGGCTATGAAAAGTGCTCACATCCCCTGCACAGTCGGGAACATTTATATCCACGATCTGCTGTTTTCACTATATTGTCTTCATCGTCACAATACCTGCAGAACTTCTGATGATTCAGCTGTCCAGGTCCACCTTGGACATGGGCTGGTTATATGCAAATGTGGGGAGGCGTAAAGATTAATTATTTCGGGATTCGTTTTTCAGTGGGAGTTTTTCAAGCACAAGATTTACATATGAAGGAGAAAACAATAGTGTTTGAGGCTCATGGTATGTCAGTTCCATGTACAGAACTCTTATTATTCAACTATGCCAATGTAAATACAGTTTTCCATTCTAGGGCACCTTTAAGATGATAAGAGAGGTGCCACCGATATACAGTGCCTGAGCTGAACATCACATTAATCTAGCGGACTATCAGCCAAAACAGCAGATTTTCAATAAATGATGAATAAATTATGTAAAAAAAAATGATTCACTGCAGCTGTCGGCATTTTGTGAAGCTTGATGTAATATAAAATGTTTAGTTTAATTGCAAATTAGCTAGAAGAACAGTGAAATTGCTATTGTGGGAAACACACGACTACTGAGAAGTCAACGTCAATGGGCTACTAAGTACTATACAAGACAACAGAGACTTCTCACAAAGCGGAGATTCACACAGAGTTCACTCATTCATTTGGTCAATAATGTCTCTTTCATGAAAGAGATATTAAGAGGAATGAGGCAAATGTTTGTTGGACAAAGACATGGCTTTATTTGTAGGAAGAGACTGTAGGAGGAGTCTGTAGGAAAAGACTGCACTTGTTTAATCTGCAGCTGCATTTTCTCTTTACATTTTTTTTTACTTTGTCGCTTTACATTGACAGTCACAACCTATGCATTTTAAATAACAAAGCTTGTTAAAAGCGTTTTGAACAACTTCTGCTGTCAAAATTAAGCAGCTGGGCTTCTGAAGAGAAGAAAACCTTCGCCCGAGAGCGGGTTTTGATTTATTGTCAAACTTATGACTGCTTTTTGGTGATTAAATCTAAAGAATTGACTGATTTAAAGTGACCTCTGTCAGCATAAAATAATTTCATCAGCATATTTAGGGCCGGCTCCTTGAGATGGCTGCATTACGCTCTCAATTGCATGATTGGCTTCATTTTGTGAAGCTTTGCATGTGGGGTTTTAAAAAGAATTCAATTCATTCTCAAGAACCCATTACTTTGATTGCAGTCTAGAGAAGTATTTTGCCTGGCAATGCATGAATTAAGATATAGCTTTGAAGAAGCAGGAAAAACATCACTTGGCGAGTGCTGAAAAGAACAATAGAGTGGATTGTTTAAAGCTTGACATCGTTTTCTTTCTTAACGAATGCTTTTACGTGAAAATTGAAGTTTTTCTTTTATACAAGGTTACAAATGACATTCACTCTCTCTCTCTGTTATTTTATAAAAAAAAATGTTTTTTATTTTTATTTTATATAATTAATTAATTTTAAATTATATAAATATTATATATATATATATAAATATTATATAAATATTATATATATATATATATATATATATATATATATATATATATATATATATATATATATATATATATATATATATATATATATATTTATTTTTTTTTTATTTTTTTTTAATAAAGATATATTTTTGGATAATACATAAATAAATCCAGAAACTTCCTCCTGCAAATGTGTCATGATCTCGTGTTAAAGTTGTTAAGTTACAGACACCTTTCCACCTCATTCCGCTCTAACAGGCCAGTTTGGTCATCATGCACTTTTAAAATCAGCCTAATGCATTCTGCCCCCCTCCTCGTCGTCCTCCAGGCTCGTCTGACCGTCTCTGTTCTGCCATTGTCATCCCCCTCCTGTCTGCAAAGAGCTGTTCCAACCACAGCCTCGCCAGCCTCTGCAAATGGGTTTAACTAATGTGTCTGTCTCTCTGTGGAGGTCGACCCGTCAGCAGAGCGGCAGCAGTAGGTTGTAAAGCTTTCGCCACTGCATGGGTACTTAAAACAGGCGTTGCGGGGGGATATTTTGCCCATCATGCGTGCGGGAGCAGGATGTGCCAGCGACACCGAGGCCCTGAGGCGATAACAGGTGGCTGTGAAGACTCGCGGGCTGTGCTGTTTCTCCCCAGAGCTCCTCTGTAACCGGCATTACCACAACAGATGCTCTGCATCTGAGAGCTGCGTTTCTAGTGTTATTCTTGCATGGTGCTATGATGGTGATTTGGATGTCAAAACAGAAGCCATTAAGTCAAGTCACTTTGATTTATACAGTGCTTTATACAATATAGATTGTTTCATAGCAACTTCACACTAATAAACAGGAAAATTAAAGAAACAATGACGCAAACTTCCAACATGAGACAATTTCAAATTCTACTGTAAAGCAGCTCTAAAAAGACAATAGTGTCATATATTCAGCTCAGTGTTTGTTCAGTTCAGTTCAATAACCGTATTATGAAACAAGTTTAATTCAGCTATAAGCAGAAGATAATAGTATCGTTATTCAGCTTGAGTCAGTTCAGTTTATGGCAAAAGCAATCAATTATAAAGCAGCTCTACAGAAATCATCCAGCTCAGTTCAGTTAAACTTTTATTCTCATCTGATAGTGCCAGTGCAGTAAAATTACAAAAAATGTATGGCCAGGTTTACTGAACAGGGTAAATTAGCTTAAGAGTGCAATCCATAGACTGTAAAAAAATATGGACGTAGTGTCCGTGACGTCAACCATAGGATTCCGATAAGCCGTTCTGAAGTACAAAGTAGAGACTCTTGATAGCGAGTCATCGCATGTCACACCTGGATGACAGAAAATTGGCAAAGAGGCGGGCGTGGGCGGAGCTTAGGTGACGCAATGACTATAGACAGCAGATAAATGGCTATCCACCGGTCACTTAAAGTAACCACACCCTTAATTATGCAGAACTTCAAGGCTTAATATAATGTAAACGAATGAGTTATAAAAAAAAATTCACCCCCCTCACAGTAGTAATGAAGGGCAAAATTAGCCATATAGACCAAAACCACAATTTGTACCAGGCTGTAAACATGTTTTTTTCTGCTGTAAAGTTGAGAATTTTAACATGGGGCTCAATGAGATTCTGCTCCCTTCTGGAGCCTGCCTCTAGTGGCCAGTTGAGGAATAGCAGTTTACATTACTTCCGTATTGGCTTCAAGAGAGATCGCGGAAGGTTGCCGCTTGGTGCAATCCTACAAATAAGCAAAGAGCAAAAATAAAATAAAATAAAATAAAATAAAATGCGCAACTTAGTGTCTGGTTAAACCAAATAAATCAACTTTTTGATGATATTCTAATTATATGACCAGCACCTGTAATTGTAGGGAGGGGCTTGATGTTGTTCATCGGGAACTGACTGAATCATTGGATCATTGTTTTTTGCTATTACTGTGATCTCATGCGAGTCGGGTTGTCCCACCCTCACACTGAAAATCACGTCATCAGAGAAGAGATGTCATTGCACGGTCGGGAAGTTATTTTAATAATAAAAAATTACCAGAGTACATTCATTTTAATAAAAAGAATAATGTGCACAGATAAATAATTTATAATAAACACTGCAATATTCCATAGAAAATAAGATGGTGGTTTCAGTTAATTTATTGGGACTTTTAACCCCAACTAAGCAAGCCAAACATCAGGTTTCTTGAGAGAAACCAAGCTCAGTCAGTTCTCCTCAAATGAAGGAACATGGGATGATTTTTGAATCCAGCCTGCATTCACAGGTCAGATTGGTGGACTGGTACTATTCAAAAAATTGCATCCAGCTCCTGAGCCTTGAAGATTGGGAAACAACATGACAGCATAAGGTGGAAATGCAATAGTTGTAATCTGTCCAGCAGGTCAAAACGAAGGCCATCAAAGAAGAATGATGTCTTTTTTTCGTAGTCCTTCTTTTAACAGATTCCTCCCCGCTCCTATCCCTTCCCTCGTTGACCTTGCACCCACCCTCTCTCTCTCTCTCTCTGCATGTGTGTGGACCTCCTCAGACAGCATAAGTGCACATATATTATCGGCCTGCGCAACTGCTTCGCCTGTCAAATGTGACTCCACCCTCTTTCCTTTCTTTCATCCCTCCTAAATCTCTCCAGCTCGTCCATCCATCTGTGCCCACAGCTCAATTAAAGCCTCTGCCTCTGAGGAGGAGATTTTGCAGAGGCAGATCATATTTTCTGTGCGCACAGACTGATGGTATGGCACAGTAAAAGTAAGATCACCTACAGTATGATGGATGTGGAGCAGAGAATGGATATCACTCCACACTCTCATGGCCGAAGCACCTGTTTGCAGTCTACAGACACCTTGTCGATAATCAATTCCGAGTGATTTATCATAGAAAGACACAAGTCATTGTCTGTCAGCGACAGGCAACTAGTCAGAATATGGTATTAGCATGGTATTATTTGAAGAATGGTTTCATTATACCATAATCAGCTCTACACATGAAAAAGAAATTAACATGGTAATTGTTTTTTAATACTACAATATAATAATTACATTATATTATTTACATTAAAAAATGAAAAACATGGTTTCATTATACCATAATCTGCTTAACACCTAACATGGTTGTTTTCTAATATAATATAATTCATATAATATATGTATTTAAATGTATATATAATCAATATAATATAATAAATATCATAACTCAAACAATAAAGATGAATTAATATATATATATATATATATATATATATATATATATATATATATATATATATATATATATACTTAGTACTTTTTTTGTAAGGGTAAATCAAAAGGTTTCATAATACAACAAAATTTGGATTACCTTGAAATACCACATAAATATAATGGTTTAGAATATGGTCATTATTATAAGCAGCTCTCCTTGCAAAAAAAAATAACACTGTAACTGTTTTTATAATATAGTAAATGTATATGATATATAATCACTGACAACTGATACCAGCACAGTGCTTTCTTTGTACGGGTAAAAGAAAATATTTAATTATACAACAAAATCATGGTATTTCAATGGTATCATTTAAAGTGCTTTTGAATATGACAATCATTGATCCATGATTTAAAAACCATGTTTTATGAACATTGCAATCACTGCACCATGGTTTTTCCATAGTACTTTTTTGTAAGGATAAATGAAAAATTGTACAACAACATCATGGTATATGACAATACTTCTGAAATACCATGTAAATAACATGATTAATGAATATAATAAATCGCTATAAGACTTTTATACTTAAATGTATGGCAACAATATCATAGTAATAGCAGGGCTCGACATTAACGCTTGTTCGGGAGAAGTGGGTTTTTTGGAGGGACAAGTGAAAAAGAATTTTACTTGCCCGACGGACAAGAGCCTGAAAACAAAAAATAACTAGCAAATCACCAAAATGCACGAATGATTGTGCATTTACTTAGTGTAAGTGGCGATCGATAGTGGTGGTTAAAAATATATAATGAACGATAGGTCGCGCTGTTGACGGTCGTGCACCCCCTCGAGGAGAAATTACAACACTAGAGCGTTTTAGCGGTCTCCTGAATAGCATCACAACTGAAAATGACACTGCTTTCATATGACAGTTTCATAAACAATTAATCAACATTCACTTACATTTACATTCACTTAAAGTCACTTACATTTTAGATGCAATATTAAGTGCTTTTGTTCGATTTCAGCAGCGAAAATTGTTCACACACAGCAGAACCGTAACGCGTCTCACACAACAAGTGTGTTAAAGACCGATTCAGTGTTTGAAATGAATCGTTTGAATGAACGACTCAGTGACTCACTCATTAAGACGGTCACCTGCTGCCACCTACTGGAGGTTTAGCTTCATGTTTAAACATACTTTCCAACATTTCTTATGTGTCTATTCAAAACTACAAATCTCAAAACATTATTTAATGCAGTTGTAATTTTTCAGTGTAAATTATTTAATTTTATTGTTAACAGCCCTTATAGTGTCTTAATTTAATTTAATGTATTGATCAAATTTAACAATATAAAATAAAACCTGAAGCATAGCCTATATTTAATAAGATTAGGGGGAAACGCACTTTATAAAAGCTAAAAATATCACAAATTTGAAATGATTTAATAAAAAAAATAAAAATAAAAATTCACAAATATGCAGATTTAAACATGTCAAAGCTGATTGAACACTGGTGAGAATATTGCTTCAGAATAAATTATAGTTACAACACACACACACGCAAAATTAAAAAAATATTGAATTTTTTTCCGGACAAGCACATTTTTTACTCGGACAAGTGAATGAACGATTTACTTGTCCAAAGGACAAGCGCATGAACATGCTTAATGTCAAGCCCTTGTAATAGGCCTATACTAAAAACATAATAACTGTACTAGTACCAAAGTACTTGTATTGTAAGAGTAAAAATAACAATTTCATGATACAATCCCAATATTATTTGAAGTATATAGAGTACAATGAAAATCCAAAGGTTATGAATATAATAATAGACATACAATATAAGCATTTTACCATTGTTCTACTACAGTACTTTTGTTGCTAGAGTAAAGAATAATAATAATTTGATGACAATTTCATAATAGAATCATGGTATTCTTTAAAGTACAGTCTATGAGTACCAGGGAATACCATGGGTGCCATGCATATAATAATGAATATATATTTTGAATATATAGTCTCTGTGCATGGTAGTACTTTTTTTGTTCAAGCATGAAGGAGAGTTCGGTTTAATTTAATGACAAGAGTTTATGTAGTGCAGTATGCCATAAACTTTGCTAACAGAGCTAATAATTTTTCAACCTGAGCACCGTGATCGAGACCCACCCTGAATCAAACGTGCTGGCGTGCTGCCAGGTGAGGGTGTCTGCATTTAGGAAACGGCAAATAAATGCAGGCCCCACCCAATGCTCAATGCTCACATATATTTGCTATTGCCGCCTGGCCCATCAAAGCATTATTATTTGTTTTCTGTAACGCACACACCATCACAGCACTGCGGACCACCAATACTCTCAACACCACTATACTCTCACGGGTGATTAACACAATTATACAGCCCAGGAAACCGATGGGGGAGGGAGGACCAACCATATAGATAATGCATGTATTAT